>NC_089798.1:14877888-14917888 GCF_040412425.1 Macrobrachium rosenbergii
TATATATATATATATATATATATATATATATATATATATATATATATATATATATATATATATATATATATGTGTGTGTGTGTGTGTGTGTGTACATATATGCATGTATATATTATAAATGTATGTACATGACATTTTAAATCCTTTTTCACAATACATAATTTGAATATTTATGTTATTGCCAATTAATGAGAGAGGGTTTTTGCCGTCAAGTGGTTTGAACTCTCATCCAAGATGGCAGGAGCTACAAACTCACCGCTCAGTGAGCGTGCCACTGCCGGAAACCATTTTTCTCCCATTCAGAAGTCAGTGTTATTTCCGTCTGCCCCCTGTTGGCATCTAGCGTAATTCAGAGAGTTCTTTCTGCGGGCATGCGTATATACTGTATGTCATTGACTTTCTAGCAGGAAAAAAAAAAAGTTTTCTGCCACGGCATATTTGGTAATGCTTATAAATCTTCATTGGAGGGGTGGGCAGAGCTCTCGGCTAGCACGCTGTTGGCCCAGCGTTCGACTCTCCGACCGGCCAATGAAGAATTAGAGGAATTTATTTCTGGTGGTAGAAATTCATTTCTCGTCATAATGTGGTTCGGATTCCACAATAAGCTGTAGGTCCCGTTGCTAGGTAACCAGTTGGTTCTTAGCTACGTAAAATAAATCTGATCCTTCGGGCCAGCCCTAGGAGAGCTGCTAATCAGCTCAGTGGTCTGGTTAAACTAAGATACACTTAACATTTTTTTTTTTTGTGCTTATAAATCCTAGGTATTTATATGCAAGTTCAAACCACCTGAGGGCTGAAACTTATTCTCTCAATTAATTCCAAGATATATGAACTGGATAGTCTTATTGTGATAAGTGTATTCTAAAAGTTAGTGGAATTTGATAACTCCAGGGGTCATTACGGCTACTGATTTTGCATTGCATCTCTGGTAAAACATCCATGTCTTGCAACATTTTGATTTTTTTTTCTCTTTTCTTATATTACTATCTCACATTTATTCACATCCCACTCATTCTCCATTAGTGTCTCTGCCTTTACACCACGTGTTTATCGATTTTGACAGCACATTCTGAGGGAAATCAGTTTCTGAACAGCTTTTTTTTTTTTTTCTTTAACTTCCCAGTCTAATTAGTTTCCATAGGTGGAAGGCTTCACCTATAACCCCTTCCCCTTCTTTGAATGAGATGCAGAAGTAAGAATCCTGACATGTGATGCAGCGACTGAAGTCCTTAAAATCTATGGCAAATTCCAGTAGGTGTGGAGAGAATGCAGAGGTAATTTGTGTGGAACCATAGAAATTTCATTGGCCGTATAGGTTTGGCCCTGTAAGGGACTATTGCCATCAGAGCACCTCACGGGAAGCATGAGTAAATGTATTTATGGTGTGTATGTGTTACAGTATGAGAACGTAAGCCTATGTAGTATTTTATCCTAATCTTTCGGGCCAGCCCTATAAGAGCTGAAAGCCAGCTCAACGATGAAGCATAGTTTATAAAAGGGTTTACTGCTTATGGAATCATGTCTATTGACACCAACAACCAGGAGTCTTTCAGTGTTTACTTTCGCTCTAATCAGGTTAATGCCTTGTTGATGAAGAACTGCCACCTCCCCTCCGCCCCCATGGAGAAATTGCAGAAATGACCAACGTCATGCATTTCAGGTGCTCCAAAGAGAAATGTCAAGCCCTCGAAAATTGCTGTGTTGGACATACCACTACGATCCTGTAAAGATGCTTACAACCGCATTGCAGCCAGGGAGCTATTTTCCAGCATCCTGTCGATGCACACAACTATAATCCCTTACTACCGTTGCTGAAAAAAAGAGCATTGAGAGTATTCATAGGGAGTCCAGTTTCCAAAAGGTCCAGATCGTTGAAGCTGAGAGCAACCATCAGCAACGTATTAATCCCAATCACCCCCTATACAAGAAGACTTAAGAACACACTGACACCGCGCTGTCATTGTTATTATGTTATATATCCCACAGTGAAGTGATCTGTAAGTTCACTGAAAGAGCAGGTCCACTCCCACAGGACTTCAGATGAGGCTGGAACAAAGTTGCCGAATGGAATAACCGGCAGTCCTCGAAACTCTAATCAGAGCCTCGACTTATGGGACAAGCAAGACACTAATCACACATAGACATACAGTGGAATTTTAGAGCTGTTTGTACTTATGCTCTGAACAGTTTTTTCAGCTTCTGATCCGCCATTTAGCTCTAAATCAACATACTGTATATGGCTCAAGGCTGTATGACTTATCATGTGATAGTTTACTAGAAATGTACAATTAATTAACTGTATGAGGAACGATACTCGGAAACATGGCATTTCAAAATATTAGTTTATAAGACATAAATCGCACACATACGCCTTGCACAAATATGCAGAAACACAAACATACGCATACACACACATATATATATATGTATATATAATATATATATATATATATATATATATATATATATATATATATATATATATATATATATATATATATATATAATATATATATATATATATATATATATATATATATATATATATATATATGTGTGTGTGTGTGTGTGTGTGTGTGTGTGTGTGTGTGTACTACTTTGTTAGGCTTCAGTACGACTGGCTGGTGTAGAGTCCCGATTCTTTAATGTACAAGATACAATTTTCGTAGTACTAGCATTCGAAGACATACAGTCTTCTTCACCAGGTACCGATGCACCGCGGATTTAAAGAATCGGGAATCTAAACCATTCCTTCGCACTGTAGCCTAGCACGAGTAATATTAATGTAGATACACTGAAGTTGTGTGTGGCTATTTTGTGATGTGTGTTTGTGTGTGTGTATTCATGTGTGTGTGTGACAATTTTGTCTGAAAATACATATTTAATTAAATTTTTCAGCATTCTATTTTTAAGAAGTACTGCAAATCCTGACGTACAAATTGTTAACAAAGTGTATACATATATATGTATATATGTATATATATACATATATATAAATATATATACATGTATGTGTCTATACATACAGTATATATATATATATATATATATATATATATATATATATATATATATATATATATATATATATAAACTTTCACATTGAAATTTAAAATTGACGAAAAGATTTGAAAACTCGTAATTGCTCAGGCTGAATTCAACTAAGATGTCAACAGAGAGAAAGGTTATTCTGTGTGAATGCACAGAGACCATCCAGCCCAACACACACACTACCTCAAGTTACCGGCACTACTGAAGGAAAGGAGAGTCATTGTGCTCGGCACTGTGACGGCTGCTGCCCGGCCTCGTGACGCCTTGTGACATCCATCTTCTTCTTGTTGGGCGCTCCCGGCTCCCCCTTAATCTCCTGCCACCCTCTTTTCTCATTCCTTCCACTTGCTGCAAAATATGTTTTTTCTGTGCAGTTTCCTTCAAAGAACTTCATGATAGCAGTTGTGCTAAATCGAAGATTTTTAGTGGAAAGTGGCATTTCAAAAAGATATTCATTGATATTTAGAAAATTTAAATATATGAAATTTGAGAGAGAGAGAGAGACATCAATCCTCCTTGTTTATCGAATTCATTCAAGCTGAATTTTATTTCTCTATGCGCATGTACTCGAATCATGTTATTTCACTTAATGTAAGGATAAGAATTCGTACAGTATGCAAATAGAGGAAGAGAACTGATGCAACAGTATACATTCTTCATATTTGCCATTATGAATAGCTGTGATATATATATATACATATATATATATATATATATAATTATATATATATATATATATATATATATATATATATATGTGTGTGTTAATTTACATATACAGTACATATGGATGTATATATATATATATATATATATATATATATATATATATATATATATATATATATATATATATCATATTCAAATCAATACCTGCTTTGGACCGAGTTATCTTGACTTATTTTACTTCCATTTTTCTGAGAGGTTTCTTTTCCTGTTGTATATTAGGAGATGAAGGTTATACATAATTTCTATTCGTATAAAAGCAATCACTTATCGCTGAAAATAATGGTATTTCCGAAGTATAAACTCCCTCTTCAGCGTCTTTTACGGAAACAAAGAAGACAGTGAGGGAAAGGTCTGTACACGAGGCTCTCTGACCCAAGAGCAGGCCGACCTCAAGCACCTCGGTTAATTGTCTGGCGATTAGGATAAAACCTTAGAATGGATTATCAATAAATTTCACTTTCTTGGTGAGTAATTCTTTATCTCATGAAAACGTGGCTTATTGTCGTTGGGTACCTAATGAAAGTTTCCACGTGGATGTGAGCAAAATCTTTGTGTAGCTTTCGTTAGTTTTTCTCACTATAAATTGTTTCTGCGTATTTCATTTTATTAATTTTTGGAGAGGTTTCCGAGTGTTGCGATCATCGATAAAGTGACTGTTGTTATGCTGCGCACTCAGTTCTCTAAAAGTCCTCTGATGTTTTGGTTGGCACGGTAAGTAGTTTTGCCGGAGAGATGCACGGTTCTGTTTCCTGCTGTTGGGGCTTCAGTAGTTTTCATGACGATAAATGCTGCCTTAATGAATTCAAGAAAATGGTAGGGTTTACTGTCTGAAGATTTCATCCTCCCTCACCTATCTCTATATTGTCTCACATGATTTTCATGGCAGAAAGAACAGGTACTCTCCTTTACTCGCAGTAATAGTACAAAAATTGTACTGTTAGTCAAAAGTAAGTTGCTTGTCCATTTATGATTAATTAATAGAACAGAAGTGGGTGATATTTTCCTTCCTATAAAGCCTAAGGACTTTTACCTCAAGAAGAAACGTAGCTACAGCGAAGCAACAAGGCTGATTATAGGTCGGGTTATCTTCCGAAAATTAGCAAACGAAGAAGATTCAGACCGCAGTATAAGGTTCAAATTTTATTCGTGGAAGCTACTTAAACATAGAGAACATGTTCTGCTCATGATCTAACTTGATCGATATATTTGTAAGACAAGTACTCGTGCTACACATACGAGCATTCCTGCACAACAAGCACATGCTGCGATGATATGCAGGAAGGCAGCAAAGTATTCAGAAAGGTCTTTCTCCGTAAAACATCGCAGTCTTGATTACCTAAGCCAATGAAAGCACAACAATTTGGTAACGTTTCTCGGCCGTTAGGTTGGTCCCAGTTGCAGCAAACCTGACTTATTGTAATCCCATCGATCACATTAATTTTACTGAAGTCAAGTTGATTTTTTTTTTCTGCAAGACTGGTGATTCTGCAAGAATTTGACATTTCCATTAAATACGAGCCAGCATTGCCTAAAATCCGCATACACCCTGCTGAAATATTTTTCTTCACGGTGAGAGCAACAAATTACTCAACTTCCATTTGATAATGTAGTAGTGTGTTTTCTGCAATGATAATAATGCATAGGTTTTTACCATATCAATTACGTGATGGTTTTAGCCGTATTTAAATCAAAGACTTCCTTCCTTGGAAAAACAAAGGCAAACAGTCATTAAAAACGGGTATCAATGATTACTGAGAAGTTTTTGTAGCATCAATTTGATTTAGCCTGTTGAAAATGTTTTGCCAGCAAGACATTTTATGAAGTCTTAGGGAACTTGACCTTCATCAAAACTTTATCGCTGATACAGGGATGCTTTAGCAGCTCAAAACAGTGCCAGTACTTTCCTAACAAGATCATCATCTTTTCTAAGAACGACACCTGTGTTGCTGTTAAAGTAGCTCCTAGTTATCCCTTCTCATTACATTTTAAATTTTGATAGAATCAATGGAAGAGAAGATCTTTGTGAACTGTCGTCACCTCCTGTAAATTATGCCAATAACTTCCACAACGTCATGACAAGACAGCCCAAAGAAAATATTGCCTCGTGCTTGTGACTGCACGGTGGGGATTTCTGCCTTCCTTAAGGCAATGATATCACCAAACCATCCACAGAAGGATACTGAAGTGCTTGTGAAAAGTCTGGAACTAATTCTGAGGAAATTTGAAGCTCAACTTTACGTACTCGTGATAACAAATATGCCAAGTATGAGTGACACCTCCATTTATTTTCATATTTTTCATGAGTCACATACAGGTATGAATACTCGATGGTGTGTGTATGTGTGTGTGCTGATTAATGAGGAACTTTTTTTTTTTTGCAAATGTAAAAAAAAATTATTTTTGAAATTTCATTTCTAATTTTAGCGTGCAGACTTTGTGGATAATAATATAAACATCAATGGTATAAGATTCTGTGAAACATAAGACCTAATAAGATTATGATTTTCATGGTTATTCAGAATGTATAAATATTCATATGAAATAGGCCAAATGGACGGTGACTTGCATAGGAAACTCAACAGCATGTAAAAAGAAGTACAAAGATCGTGAAAGATCTCACGATATGCACCAAAATAAAAAGCAAATCGACATGCAAGCAAATGAACGCACAGACAAACGGCAGATGAGAATTGAGAGAGAGAGAAAAAAACGAACATTAAAAGGAGGGGAAGAGACACCGCTTCTTTTTTCAACTAACAGGCGTGTGGGTAACTGTTCCCCATTTTCACAGCGGAAGATATAAAAGTCAGCCTCGGAATGCGAAGCAGGTGGCCTACCAAGAGAGTAACACACACTCATTTTCGATATACGTGGTAACCTTCCAGTTAAATATGATAAAAAAAGGACACTCTCGTGAAACGGTCTATAGGGCAAAACAAAACCACATCTTGGGTAAATTTGTATAGAAGATGAAGATCCCCGTGTCAGGATTTCAGATTGCCTGCGCTTCACCTCCCCGAAAACTCACTGTACTTGCAATTATATTCAGGTTATCGGAAGGTAGGATGAAGTCAACTGTATAATTACCCGTGGAGTAACCTGAATGTGTTTTTAAGATACCTGTCTCTCGATTTAGCCATATGCAGGGCATAGACCACACAGGAGGCTGCCTAGGGCGCCAAATTACAGATTGAAAAAAATAATAAAATCAAATCAAATCAAATAAACATTTAAAGATAAATAAATAAAAATATATACGTATAATAAACTTGAAACACACCCTTTACACTTAGGCTACTTTACACGTCCTTCCACGTTGTGGAAGAACTGATTGTGGAAATGCAATCTTTTCCAACTTGGTCCAAATGCAAGATGACAATACTTGAACTTCCGGTTTTTCTGGAGGAGACAAATCTAAAGGAATTACTGTATCCCAATATGTGGATACCACTGAGAATCTCTGTCACCACTCCAGTGACTGTGGCATCTGCTGAGGGAAGCTTCTCCAAACTCAAGCTGATTAAAACTAATTTGAGATCTAAAGTGTCTCAGGAACACCTCAACGGACTGGCATTAATAAGTACTAATCAGGAAGTGTCTAAACAAATTTCATTTGATGAAACCATAGATGCCTTTACTGCTGGGAAGTCCAGACGAGTGAAGTTTTAAAGAACATTGGAGATGGTAGTGCTATTTATCGTTTAAGATTGTCTTGTTTACACATTGTGTTCATTGCTTTAAAGAGTTTTGTTATTGAATACTATAACCAAACAGGAAAGTACGAAATTTCATTGCTCTGGAACTTTTATATTTATTTTTACTTTTGATTGCCCTGTTTTACATTGTTTTTTTTATTTTACACAATTTTTCCACAACATTTGCACTACACCTGAAGCTGTTACTTTTTACATTATTATCAATATAACCATTAAAATAGTTTGTATTTTCTCTACAGGTTGTTGTGTTGCAGTGTTACATTTAAAATAAATAATAAATGTGTATATACTGGTTTTTTTTTTGTGGTGGGTCGCCAAAGTCCACTTTCGCCTAGGGCACCAAATGACCTAGAGCCGGACCTGGCCATATGAATAAGTACTTCAATTGATTTAGATACTTATTTTGTACATAAACACAAACCAACAACAACTTACCGAGCCAACCAAAACATCAGAGGACTTTCAGAGGACTGAGCGTGTTGTATAACCAACAGTCACATCATCGAAGATTGCAACGCTAGGCATCCTCTCCAAAAATTAAGAAAATAAAAATACACAAAAATCGTTTCTAGAAAGAACAAATAACGAAAGCTACACAAAGAGATTTTGTTCACGGCCACGTAGAAGCTTTCATTATAATAATAATAATAATAATAATAATAATAATAATGCAGTTGTTTTCTTGGCCGCTCATCAGAGAATATGTAATTACTAGAGACCATTTTTATGAAGGTAATTCAGAAAATACTTTAATTTTCAAGTTCGACAGAAGTTTGGGTATACACTTTGAACTGTTGTAGGCTACTATTGATTTTAAAAAGTTTTAAAAGTTTTGGACAATTTTTCTAATGAGATCTTGAATCTAGATTTCAGCTTACCGTGTTTCACGTGTACTGCATAAATCTAACAGTGGATGAAAGCATAAGCATCGGCAATTTCAGCTAAATGAGAGGAGAGGTTGATGTGAACTGTTTAGACGTAATATGAAATCGGAGTCAGGCTACCCTCAGCGGTACCATGAAAGCGATTACAAACGACCCACCCACGAGAATGATATTCCAGTCAGGCCGTAGTTCCGAAAAGCATTGTAAACAAAATCTAGCTTGTTTACTCAAGGACAAGGAATAGGGAAGCTTAGAATCGACGATGACACGCTATATTGTATAATATTCAGAGATCTGATGCGTCAATCTAGAATTAAAAGAAAAAGGAGAAAGGAAAATATTTAAAATCAAGACAGAATACGCGATTTAAAACATTTGGTTCGGGAAGTGAGCTGAGAGGATTTGTGAATCAGCCTCATTGAAGGACGCTTGGGCGGCTGCTGCTCAGCAGACAAAGGAATGCGTGACCACCACCTGACGCCGGAAGATTTTCCATTAAAATTTGCACAGAGGTTCACACAAAGACGAGATTTTACATTCAAATAACCGAAGGAGTTGGGAAGCAGATGCTCTTTTGTTCGTAGATACACAAATGAGTATTATATAAACCACGTTCAAATGGGAACGTAATCATTATGCCTGTGATGTAATTCTTGCATAATTGGGCGACTCTTTCTCTCCCTGTGCTGCAAGACTGGACTTCTCTTCCTGCTCACTTTGTCTCTTGCTCCATTTTTTTTCTGAGCATCTAGCCATATAAAGGCCATTGGTTGTCCCACCTGTAAGTATATAAATTTAGAATCAGCTTCGGCAGTAGGGGAAAGGACCATCGCCAGAATGAGCGATGTAAATATAAATGTGGTTTCTGGAGGCCTGATAAGTGTCTGACAAAACAAAAAGAGTTGATTTCCGTCTCATCGGTGAGGAAGAAGAAAGGACCACCCAAAATAACTTTTATAAAGAACTTACGATCAAAAAAATGAATGATCATCAGCTTTATATTTAGTTCATGAAAGACATCTGAAAAATCACTGAGGAGCGTGGATGAGGCTTTCTGCAATCGCACAGGAAGGAAAGGAATCACTCCGAGAGAAAAATCAATTTTGGAAGACAAAAGCGGCTAAAACACTTCCACCCCAGCGTCGTTCTCGCTCAAGATCAGCAGGAATGTTGGATCTGCATAGAAGCAATGGAAGTATGTAGAATCAGAATAAGTTATTAGTTCCTCATTGAGAGATATAAAAAAAAGTATAAGGCAAGTTTGGTGTAAGCAAAAAGAAAACAATCTTCTGTGGGCGATAAGTAGATGTGTGAAGGGAAGAGCCACTGTCCATCACATGTATTTAAAACGAATCACATTGTGAAAAGTTACCAAAGCAAAAAGATAGAAAGTAAAGTAGGCGAATTCACATACCTTTCACGAGTACCGGCCGAATGTCGAAGGAGGAGCACAAGTTGCTCTAAAATATACGACAAGTCAGAGCAACTGACTCCATCCATCTAGAAATTTCTTAAGGAAATGATACCTTTTTTACTTATTTTTATCATTAATATGCCATCTTCAGAGGGGATGAATATCTTAAAATTTCACTGTATAGCGAATGCAACAACTTTCCAGCGAAGGTTTTACATAATATAATAAATATATTACTTACTTCAAGAAAGAGCCCCACAGTCTGCTAATACAGTAGAACGTATAGAAAAAAAAGAGGCTTAGGTGATGGCAAAGTTGGATATTTAGTAATATCATTGATGAGAAGAGGGACGGCCGAGGAATGGACACAAAATAAAAGCCTTATCACAAGGCTAATCAACTACACGCACTGATCCACCAGGACAGAGGACAATGAGAGCCTGATATGCAGGAACAACAGTTGTGTTGTTGATAAAGTCAGTATATTAAGACTTCTATAGTCGAGTTAGTTGGGGAGTTCATCACAGCTCATTTACAGTACGTCGTCTTGCTTAATTGACTAGAGTATCTCTTTTACCAGTAAAGTGATCTGTAAATATAAATATAGATATAAAATATAAATATGTATATACATGTATATGTGTATATATGTATATATATAAATTCTGGAATATACACACACATATATATATGCATATAAATATATACATATATATACTAGCTGGCCAACCTGGCGCTGCCCGGTAAAACTTTGAATGACAGCCGACGATTTTTCTCTCTCTCTCTCTCTCTCTCTCTCTCACTTTTTCCCTCTTTCTCCTCCCTAACACCCCCTACTCTCTCTCTCTCTCTCTCTCTCTCTCTCTCTCTCTCTCTCTCTCTCCCTTTCCTGTTAAGATAGTTGCTTCAATTGCATTGCCCAGCATTTTTGACATTTCATATTTCACCCCTTCTCATACCCCATTCCTAGCGGGGCTGAACTTGGACTTGAAGGGCATCAGCAGTGTTACTATTCATCTCGACAACCTCGAAAACTATGGATGAGACATTAATATCTGTCATTTTTTACGTTATATTTTTCACCCCTTCTCACCCCCCTTCTTATCGGGGCTGAACTTTGACTTAAAGTACATCGTGAGTGCCACCATTCATCTCACCAACCTCAAACTCTATGGATTAGACACTAATATCTGTCATTTTCGGTTATTTTTACATGTCAACCCCTTCCCACCCCCACCTTTGGTGCCAATGGCATCTTACCTCCACAGTATTCTTTTCCAGATAGTAAGGCATATGTATACTGAAATGAGGTATTATAAACCAGTAGAGTTTATTTAGTTACTAAGTCTACAAGCAGAACCAGCCCCGTTTCAGGGAAGCCCTTCCCACCCCCACCCACTTTGGTGCCCTTTTGGTGCTAGTGATGTCGTACCCCCACAGTACTCTTTTCTAGATAGTAAGTCATATGTATACCAAGTTCGGGTGAAATTGCTCAGTGCGTTTCAGAGTTATGCTGGAACATACACACACATACATATGTACATTTATATATATATATATATATATATATATATATATATATATATATATATATATATATATATATATATATATATATATATTAGAATATATATATATGTATATGTATATATATACATATATATTCGTATATGAACGTAGGATGTGGCAATTCCACCACTAAACTCTTGGAAGCTGCAGTCACATGGTCGGGTAGTGCGGCACCTTCACTCCCGTTTGCTTGGGTCAAGAAAAAGGGTATAGAGCTAGCAACCCCATCCAACTTGGCAAAACCACCTCTAGTGGTAAAATTATGTACTCACACACACACACACACACACACACACATATATATATATATATATATATATATATATATATATATATATATATATATATATATATATATTTATATATATATTATGATGACTTATAACTCTTAATGTGAGAATAAATGAGATTTAATTCTGTCACTTTTGATTTCTTACTTATATCCTTATACCATTCCCTGTGTGAATAAAAGAGGCATTGCTAGGAATGTTAAGAAATTATTAGTTATTTTTAAAACACTGTGTAGTGAACAAGAAGGGCAACTTTTTCCGTATTTATGGTTTTCCCCTCTCTCTGCCTCTCCTCCTAATCAGTGACTAAATATCAGGTGTGTTTTTAGGACAAGGCTATGACGACTCTTCGTTTATGGGGTACTTTTATAAAAAATTAACCAAAGGACTGGACTGCCTACGTCAGCGGTAAATTTATTCAGCTTTCGCTGTTAATCCTGTTCAAATCTCCACTCACGATTCATAAAGCTGTGTCTAATTGCTGGTGTTGCTTGCTAAAGTTGACACAACTGCCCACTATCAACGAGTATGACTTCTGGGCAGGTGGCGGAAATTTTGTCGAAACTAGAGATGGGAGAGCCATTCATGGAAGGATGTTCCCCTAAAGGTTTGCGTAGATAGACGAGCACCTTGTGACTTCTTTACTGAAGGAGAAACACCAAGGTTACTGCAGGAGAGATTCCAGAGCCACACAATGAGGAAGAGTGCCTGTGAGTGCTCACCTCGCTTTGTGCTGTGTGATTGCTCGCAGGCAGATGTTCATTCGAGGGAAGCAAACGTTGCGTTGTCCCGCTACGTACTGGCATCCGCGATGCCGACATCCTATCAGGATTTATAAATTCTGCTGAGAAGCTAAAACAGGACGAAGCCTGTTTCTCCACCCTTGATGAGAGCCCCGCCAAGAAGCATGAATTTCTACAGTCACTTGAGGACCTTGAACTGTGGTTCCTTGTGTACGGAACTGCTGCTCTGGAGAAATGGCTTATGGGAGTACAGTTTCATGAAGTGATGGAAACACATTCTTCGTGTTTGCCTTGAATGGTTAAGAAAAGGCCACTTTATACAACAAAATTTAGCAGAGTAAATACAGAACAGGAGCTTTCGACCTTCACTAAGGTCCTGTACTGAGAAAAAATTACGGAGTTTACAAAGACATTAAAGTACAAATACATAGTTTTTAAAAGGACAATTAAAGTGGAAACTGCCAGTCTTGGGGCCTTCCTTGACCATCATCATTTCTTGAAGGCATCTTCTTATTATTGTGTAGGCAATTAAGTCCTTTGCTGGCCGAAGGAGCAGTTTCTTATAAAATATCCAATTGTAGATTGGCTGTCAAGCATATTAACTGGTCTGTGACAACGTTTTCGGAGGTGAAGGCCTTGTTTCCTTGGAAAGTATCCAACTGTCTGATACCCTCCAACAGTCTAATACCATCCACATTCCGGTTCTTAGACTCAGTAGTCATTAAATATTACTATTAGTGAGAATTAAAAATTCTAAATTTTAACACTTTTTAAATCGTTGACCGCAAAAAATGTCCAGTGTACCTTAATTCAGACAAGTTGACAAAGAAGGAAGAAGCATTTCAACAAAGGCACTTAAAGATCATTCTTGTGAACTACGGTGCCTACTGGAATTGGTAAAATCTCCGTCTTTAATTAGAAGAGACCACGGCTGGTCTAGTTCAGATATCTAGGACTATCTTCTCACGTAACGGATTGTAAAGCTTCTCAGTACTTGCATGTAACTAAAAATTCTCATCCGGCATGCTTCAGGAATCGCCATTACTTTTCTGTTTGTAAAATCTTTTTGTCTCCTTGTCTGCATTCAGTCAATAGAGTCAATTCTTTCTTTCATTGAGTTTAATTCGTAGGTCCCTAATTCCAAGTATGCAGTAGGATTGTAGATATTCTCATGGGAAATACTGAGCATTTAACAAATAAAAATAGATAACCCAGCTGACTCTCCAGTCCTGAAAACTGCTATTGTCTATAGGTGAATTATCTCCTGTACTAATGATTAGATAAAGAAGGGGCTGTAAACATTTAGATGAAAGAAATGAAAAACATGCAGACACACACACACACACACACACACACACACACACACACACACACACACACACACACACACACACACAAATATATGTATATATATGTGTGTGTGAGTGTATGTGTGAGTGTGTAAGAAATTTGTCATTTGTGCTGTACATTATCTTTAATCTTTCAATAGTCTGTACTTATTTTGTTTTTTCTCCAGACCCTTCCTTATACACTACACACACTGGTCAACCACTAAATTACTCTATCACCAGCAAAGCGCAACATTTAACTCGGATATCCATAAACTGCTTGTGTCTTTCCATTCTTAGATCTTCAGATTCCCGCCTCACGTTGTCAACAGCCACTTTCACAATCATTCGAAAACGAACGCTCCACCTTTGCTTCACTCACATCAGCCTCTCTCATATCCTCCATATTAAACACCTTTTCCAGGTCTGTTCTGAGAGAGCTTTCTCGTTAAGTCCATAGCCTCGTCCTGCAAGAATAAATAGTCATAATAATACTTTCCTGTGGAAGCAGAAAAGTACATCAGTTCCTAGCAACTTTCAAAGTAATGAATAACAGCTGAGGGGCCAGTATGTTGTGTAATGGATTATCGAAAAGCGGGTGAAAGAAATCCTATGGTTAGCAGCAGAGGCTATTAGAAGTGTGTGACTATTTTGCGATCTCCAAAGTTATCATGTTTGGTGCTAAGTTCAAGGGCTTGCATATCATAATTTGCTCTATCAGCAAAGTAGTTTGATAGTCAGCTCTAATATTGCAGAACATCATCATTTTCATATTATTATTATTATTATTATTATTATTATTATTATTATTATTATTATTATTATTATATCAATAACGTTTTTGTCACTATACCCTCGCTTAAGTTCACAAACGGTAATATTGCCAGCAGTACTGATAACTTCTGTAGAATTAACCAAAAGATAAGTAAACGGCCCCTCTTGAGCATTAACAAATAAGTTATACCTACAACTTGGTCTTCTCAAAAGGGTTCAGATTGCCTGTCCCTTTTCCAATACAACTACCCTTGAGGTTATTTGCCTTGGTTATCCAGTTCAGTTTTAGACTGACGCATCTCATCCAGCGGCGAGATAAACGAGAAAAGTTGAGACTGGTGTCAATAGCTTCTGTTGGAATAGATTTAGTTTTCTCTTCTGCCCACCTGACTCATCCACACCTGCGCTTGTTTTTCGAGGGTAAGTTCCTTAGCTTTCGCTGAAATAGTCTTGCACAAGGCAGGCCGGACGCCTCGCCCAAAAGTAACCTAGAGAGAGCTGCAATGCAAAGTAACCCTTAAAACGAGCTTTCCAAAGTGGTGCACGTTATCATCCCCAAGATATAACATCAATGAATATTTCCAGTGAGGTCGAAGGGACCTATAATATGATTATTCGTTTATCCGTTCGTACACCCAAAGGCTAAAAAGGTGGTAATTAACGTCAAGAACATCACAGGTTTATGAAGGCTAATTTCTAAAGAGTTCCGGCATACTTTGACAATACAAAGTGAATGCAACAAAGGTTTCCTTTGTTTCTGTGCCTATTATTATTCCGAAAGTCATTTCCCTGACACTACGTATAGGCTCGACGTAATTATCTCTTGGTAGTCTTATCATGGGAGGAGAGGGAGAGTCATCATGTGATAGTTACTGACCATATTGAATAGCAGAGAGAGAGAGAGAGAGAGAGAGAAAGAGAGAAACTATCATTCAAAGAGGAAAAAAAGTCCGTCAGTTGAATTCAAAAAGATTAGATTAAAAAAAGTAATGCAACCGAGATGCAAAAAAAAAATAATAATAATAATAAAGCAAAAACTGTTGCGTAGATGCATGGCGATTCTTTTAGCGCCAAATTACTCTTGATTACGATCGTTATGGCAGTAATGATCACTGTACTAGATGCTATAGACTTCTAATGTTCGGTGAAAACGTAATTTTGAAACTGCGCTGTATGGCAGCTCCTTGAGTTCCCCCTATAGAGACGAATTGCAAAAAAGGATATTTTATCTCTCAGCATCCTAGCATAAATTGCCATAACATAGGGAATATAACAACACACATACAACATACCTGTATATATATATATATATATATATATATATATATATATATATATATATATATAGTATATGTAAATTTGTTATGTGTGTATATATATATTTATATATATATATATTTTTTTATGTTAACTATACAGTGTCAGTTTAGTAAATCCTCTTATATTTTTTTTATATAAACATCCTTTAAAGCGTCATCTATGTGACAGGTCGTTTTCAGAATTTTAGCCTACCTTACCACATTAAATCAACGGGCAGGTGCTCAGGACTAGAAAATGGCATATATATATATATATATATATATATATATATATATATATATATATATATATATATATATATATATATAATATATATTTTATATATATATGGGGGTGACAGTAAAGACCAGTTATTACATGCTGTCCATATGTATCTGGCAGATGTATCTACATATATCTACATATAATTATAAAATGTATGCATGCATCTGTGTGTGAGCTATATGTATGAAAATATTTTAAGACTCATATATCATAAATAAGAAGTGACTATGGTATGGCTTGTATTAATAGCCCAGTTATGAACAAAAAAGGCATATATCCGCTCAGACTGTGGTTTTCAGTTTTTCACAGCAGTAACTTTCTGTTGGCAATGTTCTTGAAAGTATCTATGACTTTATCATGATTGACATGAAAATCCTTCCTTATAGCCAGCAGTAGTAAATCAGCCAACCTTTCCTTACCACAAAGGCTACGAAATTCTTGTCTTCACGAGTTTTAGTTTGGAAAAGGGTCTCTCTACTGTAGCAGCTGTCACAGGCAATGTGGCATAAATCTTCAGTAGGTTGGAAAAATGCGGAAATATTTCTTGAACGTTGTCCTCTTTCAGTGTTTAGAGCATACTGCCAACTGCATTTAGTGAGGGATAAGGAAATGCTGAATGAAAAACTTTCAGTTCTGACTGGAGCTTGTCAACTTCGTCTATCTCATAAAACTTGCACAGTTTTTGCACTGAGTTAAGCGACTTTTCGTCAGCAGTGTGCAACCATCTATCCCGCTCCGTCAGGCTGAAGAAGGTTTGAGGACTTCCGAAGTCGAGCCCCCATCACGCTTGAACCTCCGCTCCAACTCCTGCATAAGTGAATCTAAGAACGCATAGAATACTTTGACCCTGTAGTAATGCTCCACGCTACGAAACTGTTCATCTTCTGTTGCAGATGTGGCACTGTACTTGAATCGCTCAGGGGTTTTCCTTCTGCTTGACTCAAGAACCACAGATGGAATGTCTATGTCCATGACTTCAGCTTTATCCTAGGCCTTCTTGAAAACTTCTTTGAGACAAATCAAGATTTTGCTGTTGCAACGCATGAGATGCATACGCAGTCTCCCGAAAGACAGTGGCTGTGATTTCGAGACAGAGAACAAATTCAAAACCTATGCTCCTCAATACTTTTGATGCATCTCCGGCTGATGCATCTGAAGGAACTTTCAGTGTTACTTCTTCCGGAAGCTGTTTCAAGGCTCTGAAAACTTTGCTGAAAGCACTGAGAGCTGATTCTCTGCGAGCCCATCGTGTGTCTGAAAGCATGGGCTCGTCCTTAAAAGTGAGGAGAGCGTCTGTATATTATCTTGAATTTTGAGAAAAGGGCACTTATGGGGCGTGGGGGGCAAAGGGGCAGGCGATTGGGCACCCACAGCACCCCGCCCCCTCTGCCCGTTCCTGGAACAGGGTACGGTATTTTTCTTACATTTCTTCTTCTGTCCTTTCTTTTATTTTATTTCTTGCTTACATTCTGGATTCTAGATCTATAGATATATAAGTGTATAGTTTTAGTAGATCTTCTACTAGTCTCGTTCCAGTGGTCTCTCCAGAGTTTCATATCTTAGTGATTCGAGGTATTTTTGTTTAATGTATCTCATTTGAGTGACCTCAGACTCTGGTTTCTTAGGACAGCGAACAAGAGAAATGCTCGAGGGAAAAACTAAATTTGAAATTTCGACGTTCGAAATTATTTTTGACAAAATGTCTATAGGCTCCCTCTAAAATTCCGTTTTCGTCGATAGAACACTGTAGTAGAAGGGTAACCATAACATCTTAGTTCTTCTACTTTCTGCCGCTCCCAAGTTCAACAATGGCTATGAAGTTTAGGAGATAATGGAAAGAAATTCAAAACAAAATCAATAAGATTAGACCTTTAAATATACTATATATATATATATATATATATATATATATATATATATATATATATATATATATATATATATATGTATGTATGTATATACACACACATAGGCTATATATGTGTGTTTGTGTGTGTGTGCTCACTTTGCAGCATTATCTGATCTTGTTGATCAGCTCTTGTTGAATGAGAGATGACTACATACTTTTAATTGTCTTTACTTTTGCTCTTTCCAAAATCTTACAGACACCACTTAGTTCTGGGTGGTTGAAGGCTGCAAAATGGTAGTACTAAGGAGATAGCCACCTTCAAACAATTCCCTTTATTTCTGAGTCCCTGGAGAACTTTTGGACGATACTTCGTCTGTAATAATCATCCGGCAAAGCGTTAGACTTACAAACAAGTAAACTTGTGATTAAGACACTGGAGCCGTATCACGATCACATTTAAGACGGCAATGTTACCATTAATTGCCAAGGAGTAAAATGCTGGACGATCTAATTAAAGATCTAGGCGTCTGACATGCCAGGGGGAAAACACATGTATATTCGCAAAGTTCACAAAGATAAACACATTCCCACGTGCGCTCGCACACACAAATATAAATATATATATTGCGTTAGCAATCCATCTGCACAAGCCATGAAAGGAGTTAGAACCTAAGTACTCTGTACCCGAGGTTTTTCCCTGGCAGGCGCCTGGTGCCTAACATACTAACGAATTTTTCCCAACTTCCCGACCCAGCAGATGGTGTGTTAGGCGCTAGGCGCCTGCCCGGGAAAAACCTCAGGTACGGAGTACTTAGCCTCCAACTTCTGTTATGACCTATGCAGATGAATTGCTAACACCCTGGACTCCCACTTAAAAGACTGGGATTCGGTCTCTATGTGAGTCAGAAATTTATTTTTTGAAACGTTCCCATGCTTTCATTTCATATATATATATATATATATATATATATATATATATATATATATATATATATATATATAAATATATATATATATATATATATATATATATATATATATATATACATATACATATACATATACATATACATATACATATATATATATATATTTCTCTTACCACCTGAGCTGTGAACTTGCCACTGAAGTTGGAGGTAGTTGCTGTCGGAGGTTCGAATCTGATAGGTGATTAACCACTTATCAGTTATAATTCCCTTTAAGTAATCTTTCAGAGTTAGAGCAAGTTGGATATTCAACAACATTTATAGTTCAATGTTTGTGAATATAATGAAATGTCTCATTGTTGTGATAGAAATTTTTATATATATATATATATATATATATATATATATATATATATATATATATATATATATATATATATATACATACATACATACATACATACATACATACATACATATATATGAATGGGGATTGTGGATCTGGAGGGGATAGAGTATATATATATATATATATATATATATATATATATATATATATATATATATATATATATATATATATATATATATATATATATATATATACACGTAATTCTAATAGCCACAATGCCCTCTTAACTTCTCGAATTCTTCGTGGTTTTTTGTTTTTTCGGATATGCTTGTAACTACGAAGCCGTGAGATCCAAACGCAAGAAATTGAAGAGACTGTGGTGGTCGTTTCCCGTGACCGGCCATCACAGTCTCTTCAATTTCTTGTGTTTGATCTCACGGCTTCTGTAGTTACAAGCATAAAAAAAAAAGCGCAAAGAATTCGAGAAGTTAAGAGGGCATTGTGGCTATTAGAATTACATATGTGTCTGGTAAAAGTGACCAGTAGATTCTATATATATATATATATATATATATATATATATATATATATATATATATATATATATATATATATATATATATATATATATATATATATATATATACACAGTATAATCCCTTCCAGTTCCACCAGTCACCATTCATTTCCAGCCTCCCTTCTCATAGTTCTTATCCAGGTAGATCTGGGTCTTCCAACTCTTCTGGTGCACACAGGAGCCCAGTTGACACTATAAAGTACTATTCTCTAGCGGTGTGCAAAGGATATGTCCTAGCCATCTATATCTCATTTTCATCGTAAACTCATTTACGTAAGAAATTTCAGTAATTTCCCTTTATCCTGCTCTGAATCTTAAAATTTTTCTTAGAGATTTTAATCGATAAATTCTTAAATATTTCATTGTCATACCATGATTTACGTCTGCGTAACCGTGTGGTTTATACTAGAGTTATGTATAATCCTACTTTTAAAGTTAATTTCAGTCTGTTTGATATCCTAACCTTAATCGCCTGGCCACTGTTTGATTTGGCTTTTTCAGTCATTCACTTATATATATATATATATATATATATATATATATATATATATATATATATATATATATATATATATATATATATATATATATATATATATATATTTCAAAGATTTGTTATTCCCCCTTCACATCTTGTGTTATTTCATCGCTTTGTGCATACCCTGGCTTCTTTTTTCATGTTTTTCTGGGTGTTTCTTTGAGTCTTATCTCTCCAGATACATAAAACATTCTGTTAAGTCAGTTTCCAAATATTGTGATGTTTTGCTGATTTAAACATCATCATCTGCATACTCTAAGTCTTTCAACTGTCTATCGTTTATCCAAATAATTTTTTTACTTCCATCTTTGACCATATTTTTCGTCATAAAATCTTTGAGACAGGAAGACAGTAAAAGTGAAATAACATTCCGTTGTAGCATCGCACAATTTAGGCTACTGTTTATTCGCTTGGCAAGATCCATCTGCTTTAACTTTGTATCTACTTCGTTCCCCTAAAATTCTTTGATACTGAATCAACTTCAAAAGCCGTGATTCATTCACTTGTCCTTTCAGGTCCTCTTCAGTTTCTTTTTTACAAGTCAAATTATTCCCCTCATACCCCTTATACATAATCTCACAAAATATCCAGCCCACTGTTTGCCTCTCTTTCTCTTCTGATGTTATTATTTACCCATCTCTCCTTTTGACGGGATTTTCCCATTTTCTTTTCAACGATGGATATTTTTTTTCATTAATAATTCTGTGGGACACCCTAACACCGGTGCCACTTATTGAATTTATAGCCTTGTCAGCGTCATCAACGTTTTCTGTCTGATTTGCTCTTGCACTTCATTTCACTTCGCTATTTAGTCTAAATACTTAGCATTCTTGATCTCCTCCTTGAAATTTGTCTTCAGGTACCTTTTGTTCTACTATACTGCTTGTCTTATCCCATGTCTTATCACATGTCCAAGGTTTCTGTCTTGTTACCCCATATCCCAGTACTTCCTTTCTAGTAGATTGCTTTACATTCCTAATGTTTATTCAGTCCTCGGGGATTTAACCTTTATTGTATTAAAAGCAGATGCTCTGTCAGCTTTTTTGCTGTGTGCTTCTAAGCTGCAATGTGTCAAGGACAAGTTGATGATCACTGACGACATCCAATCCTTATAGCTCATAACATTTGTTATTTTTCTCTCTTGATTAATGGTTATTTGATCTGTTTGGTTACTATGTCTGCCATCTGGATATTTCCATGTGTATCTATGCATGACCTTGTGCTGGAAAAAGTACTTCCAATTATCAAATTAGCTGCATCACAAAAACTAATAAATTGCACACCATTTTCGTTGGCAGTCTCTCCAAGGCCTTCCTTACCCGTTACATCCTCCATACCCTCATAATTCCTACCTTCTTTTGCTTTCATACCACCAACAACATAACTCGCATCTCTTTCAGAAGTGCGACCTGTAACTTTCTGCTGTTCTGTATAGAGTTATTTTTTTTATTTCACTGGAAAGTTCATTTCATGGAATATAGCACATTATGATACAAAAATTGAACTTTTTCATTAAGATCTCACTGGCAGCTGGATACTACTTATGACTCTACGGTCCGTCAGTGCCTTTTCTGTGTTTGGTTAAAACTAAATGCCTATTCATTCTCTAACAATTCCATCTGCTATTCCTAAATCTATAAACACTTTATCCCCAGTCAATCTCTCTTCTCCATTCCTTTGCACCTTGATCCACAAACAACAAAGATGCTTAGTCCACATTTCTTGAATTCATTTGCTGCCTTTTGCATCATACCAATCAGATTTAGGGTTCTTGGGTTTCAGTATCTTTTAATTCATCTGTAGTGTTCATAAACCGGGAGAATCTTAGTATTCCTTTTTGACTGGGACTAGGGACCATTTCTAAATTTTGCCTATATACTAATATGGCAAAATCCACGAATGATTCATTGGTTAACCTTACACAAAAAGAATGATAGTTCCTCGTGGCGTACAGTTCCTGACTGACTAATACCAAAACATCTGCCATTGCCAATCGGTTTTAAACCAAGGCCATCTGCCAGGTGTCAGAAGTTGAAGCAGAAATGACAAAGCGTTCAGTGCCTCAGCCCTATCCATCATCCAGCTGCCAGTGATTTCTGATGCTCCCCCTCAATAAATCCCCAATTTTCGATTGTGGATCTAACATTTACATTCAGAGGTGTCAACCTAAAAGGGTGCCAGATGCTGCTACTACTTCTTAAAGAAAAAAAGTTCAGCCATATGATGTGAATAGTAGCAAATATTTATACATTACAACATTATAAGAACGAAATAAAAAATAAATATAAAAACTGAATATAAAAATTTTCGACTCACAACGTTATCTTTTGAATCTTCGTCTTGCCGCCACCAGGCTACGAACAAAACAAATTTCTAGTCTCAACTACACTGACAATGACATTCCTGTCTCAATATTACACCTAGGATATATATGTATATATATATATATATATATATATATATATATATATATATATATATATATATATATATATACAGTATATATATATATATATATATATATATACATATATATATATATATATATATATATATATATATATATATTTTCAAGATGTCAAGATGTTGCCTTGTAATATGTATATCATCCTATAGTTTTGATATATTTACTCTTTTATTTATCATGTCTTATGTCTAATAATAATAATTGTTGAAATATCATATACAGTGTAGTATCAGATCTCAAAAGAGTTAGTGGTTTAGATAACTTAACAGTGTAATTTAGAACTAATAGTACATTTTTAATAGTGGCGCAGTATATGAGCAACATGTGTGTGTGTTCTGTGAAGGCTTGTTTCACTTCGGTTGTCATCTTCTTCTTCTTCTTCTTCGTCTTTTAACGTGCTTTTTTCCCATTTTTGTATGGGGTAAGCACGATGCCTTCTTTTGAAGGACTTTTGATTTGGCTTTGGGGTAGACCTGTAGTCTCGATCGGCTGCCCTGCCTGACATCGCTTAGACCCCGGTAGCGTATGTTTCATGTATCATACCCGACCCAACGCCCTTTCTTCCCAGCAGCGAGAAGTTGTTGCGCGGGTAAGGCGAGAGTTCGAGACGTGTGAGATGTTTGTTATGTTTTTAGAAGGTGTTGTAGTGGCTTTGTTTTGTTCGGTTGTCATCGTGAAAGATAAAGCGCTGACAGGTCGAGAGATACAATAGCTGCTCCATTTTGGAAACTAACTCGGGTTTTTCGTTTTGTTTTTAAAACATGCCAGTCATAATTAACTAGTTGCAGTCTGTTTTGATTACGTTAAGATTTCTGTAAAAGCTTTGTCTCATATGGGAAGAAGTTGAATGATTTTGCAATGTTATTTACATTGCTCTGATCACGTATTGTTCTGATTGAGTCCCATACGACTTTTTTTTTTTTGTTTAAATCACGTATGCCCTTTTGAGAGTAAGAGTACATGTCTCAATTGATTGTGCCATGTTTTGTAAGACTGCATTTCAAAACATTTTGCTTCCTTCTTCTAGAACTTTCTCTTGTATCTCATTCCCCAAAATGCCTTAATGACGTCATATGATTGTTTCATTTCGTACTGGAATCCTAAAAGTTGCTCATTCTGATTTCAGAGACCGTTAGAATAGGTTCCTCTCTCTCTCTCTCCCCCTCTCTTTCTTCAAAAGAGAGAATTTTAATGTAAAATATTTGTGGTCACTGGTGTTAATCTGAGCTTCTGAGATCTGAACATAGGAAAAGTTGTAACGACGCCCAACGAAAAAGTGCGTTTTGTGAATCTAAAGCAGCTGCAAGTGATTTTGCAAAGATTTTCACAAATCTGTGTAAGGTAAAGTGAATTTTACTTATTTCCATGGTATAATAAGGTATATTAAGAGAATTTTTGTCTAAGTGAAATTATTATTGATAAATAAATCTTTTGTGTATTTTTGTGTGTTCTTGTGTTTGCAATCTCTTGATTTTTCACATTTTATATATTGGTGATTTAACATTTATTTACTCAGCATTTTAAATATTTCTTGATAATTTAACATTGCATACTTGATTTAATTTTCATTTATTAAGATTGTCTTTTCAAATCTTGAGTAATTCTTGATAGTTTAAATTTTGCTTGATTAATTTAATTTCTTGATAAATTAAAGTTTTGTGATTTAGTTTTGTTTAATAATTTGACTCAAGAATTAATGAAATTTCTGTGTTGTTCTCAAGTAATAGTACATTTTTCCAGATTGTGAATTCTAATTATAAATTTTTTATTTAAAAATAAATTTTTGTATTTAAAATTTTTAAAAACAGTGTTTCGTTTGTTGACCACCAGTGAACAGGATTACCTGTGTGCATAAGGCAAGGTGATAAACATGTTTTGTTCCTTTAGTTTTGCTGAAGAGAATTAAGACCAGGGAAATAGTTAAAGTTGTTTGATGGAGTGATGCCCTTTTTCTCTAGTATATTTCTTGTTTAATTGTTGATACCTCACACTTCTTTTGATAAACTTAGTCTGATTTTTCACTTGATTAATAGAGTTTTTTAAAGGGATCACTGTTACCTTTAGAGTACTCAGTCATAATCTTTATGGTTGTGAGAGTTCAGGTATCTGGCTGAAGTGAAGTAAATTTTCGAAATCTGTGATTAGTTGTGTAATAACCAGGTACATGGAACGCTTCGTGACAATATACTGTGTATATATATATATATATATATAATATATATATATATATATATAAATATATATATATATATATATATATATATATATATATATATATATATATATATATATATATATATATATATATATATATATATATATATATCAACGCCATATATCTTGTGTATATGGAAGTGACAGTTCTCTGATAGACAGGTATTTCTTTCTGCATTTCATTGCAATTTCTGTTAGCTGTTTTAACCTCAAAGTTGTTGTCAGCTGACTATGATCTAAGCGAGGAATTTCCAAACCCCTTCTTACCTTGTATTGACACAGGAGCTGCTCACGCTCAACAAGTGAGAATATTTTGACAACATTTATCGTCAGGCACAAAAATCTTTAAAGTATCACGTAACCCCAGAGATAGTAGACTTGGTGTTGACATTACTATGTCCGTCAGAAATTTATGACCAGCAAGAACATTTTCTCACAGCGATGACCCTGTTCATCATTATTTTCTCCAGTTAATGGCAATCGGTCACGCGCAGGTCATCTTTCCCTCGAGACAAATATATTTCCGTAAACTTCAGCGACTCACATCACGCAACGGAGAACTAAAGACTTCTGTTGGTGCATTCTCAACTGCTTTTATATCCTCATTCCGGGAAGTATGTTTACCTACAGCACCGGGTCAGTGACTGACTGTTCAATAGGAATCTCCCCGTGAACAAAATTTAATATCATCTTACCTTCACTAATGCTTCAGCTTTCCTTCACCGTTGTGCAATCCCTGTCCATCGTTTCTGTCAAATAAAGCTTGTTGCTGCCGCTAACTTTGAAAAAAAAAAAAATAATTTGTCATAATCGTCGGTTTTGGAGGTCTTCTGCAAATAATGAACAACTAACGAACTATTCAGTAGTAACATATAAAAATGGCAAAGAGGTTATGAATTATTCGCCCTGACATGACTCAAATGTTATTTAGATTTGGCCCCTGCTCTGTTCTCTTTTAGCCAGAGAATCACTGGAATCAAGTGACCATATGATACAACCAAAGTAAACTCCCTTTTCAGATTCCTCTTTTATATTATTAAGCATTAGAAATACTAATGAAAGAGGCAAAAGAAAATAATATTAATTTTATTTAAGCTTGTAATACCTTCATTTCTTAGACTTATTTACTATTTTATTTTAAAGTGATATTTTGTCTACGTGACAACAAAAATTGCAGTTTTTTTTTTAATAAGAACGCAGTTCCGTTAAACGACAAAGGGGCCGAAATTCTATTAACTCCGGAGCCTAAAAAGTAGTTATGTTAGCTATAATCTTGGATACGTCCAATTAGGTTATCGTGGTTCTGTGACGTGTAAAAGAAAATGTTCGGAATGTTATGATTTGGGGTGTCTTGCCTGTGATTTTTATGAAAAGACTGTTGCCGTTTCAAAAACAAGAACATTCACCTCCAGATGTTCTGAACAAAGATTGAAGTGGTCTCTCTTCCATGCTATTTGAGAGAGGCTGAAAATGACATTCCAAGTCAGAGTTAACGACCAAACCTTTCTTAGTTATCCTATTAAATACTCTCGAAGTGACCTATACTACGTCTTGATAAAATCCTGCCATATTTCTAAGGAACTTTTCACTATGCGACGCTTTGTTCACATCAATAAGGACCTTGAACAGGGTGGAGTGAATCTAGTTGTGGGTACAGCCCCGTTCTAAGTCAATATTAGTCCAGAAACGTATAGGAATGATTACCCTATACTTAAAAAGTTCACATACTGTAGCTCTTTTGAAATTCTACAGATTTTAAAACTGCCTACTTTGGTTTTAATTCAGATTATCCATTCCCCAGTCGGCAGATTTGAGACAAGAAATACACAACTACAAAATACAGATGGTAATAAAGAGTAAGCTTAGGCTTCTATAGTTCATGGAACCTCTCTACATGTAGGTTTTTTCTTGTACTACCCTTCCTGGGAGATTACTGCTTTGATGTCGCTGATCTGTCGTGTCTCCATAATTCTGATGCAGTTGACGTTGTTCCTTCTGCAGTCTTTCTC
This sequence comes from Macrobrachium rosenbergii, assembly GCF_040412425.1. Classification (NCBI taxonomy): domain Eukaryota; kingdom Metazoa; phylum Arthropoda; class Malacostraca; order Decapoda; family Palaemonidae; genus Macrobrachium; species Macrobrachium rosenbergii. The sequence continues at coordinate 14,904,903 of NC_089798.1, forward strand.
ATTCCTACCAGTTCCATGGGAACGTGTCCTCGCACTCCAAAATTTCTTCTCGTCAGGAAACTTGTGTGTGTGTGTCTTCTACTTAAAAGCTTTAGATTTTTCTTCTCTTCCTGTTAAATTTCGATTTTATTTAATGGCATTAAATTTCCCAGGAAATCATCACTAATGCATAACATTTGTATTACTCTGCAATAGGGGCAGATGAAACCTGATACAATATGAATCTTCTTCGCTTTCATAAGTCTTCACGTACATGCTTTAGTACATATTTATTACCTTATGCTTTAACAATTTTAGTGATGTGGGCGTCTGTCAAGATAACTATCATGGAAGTCTCATATCAGAGTCTAATCTGCATCAGTTTATCAGTTGCGTACCATTTCTATGTTGAGGGATCTTGAGAGTCTTGTTTTCCTTAGATTGCGGTATCAGTGATCTTGATACTTAACCCGAAATTATTTCAGTATTAAAATAAATCAATCGTTATCTTATTCATAGACAAATTTGAATCAAACAATTGTGGTGAAACCAGTGGGAGAGTTTCCTTGCTAAGATAATCTCACCTAACTCCGTTTTAATCCCAGCGCTCTCTGCTTTTAGTTTTCTGCAAAAGAAGACTATTGAGATGGCTATTTTCTGCCCGTCGGCACTTTTTCTGTCCGCCCTCAGATCTTAAAAACTACTGAGGCTAGAGGGTTGCAAATTGGTATGTTGATCATCTACCCTCCAATCATCAAACATACCAAATTGCAGCGCTCTATCCTCAGTAGTTTTTATTTTACTTAAGGTTAAAGTTAGCCGTTATCTGACACCGCTGTAGGTACCAACACAGGCCACCACCGGACCGTGGCTGAGCTTCATGGGCCGTGGCTGAGGCCACCACCGGATAGTGGGTGAGTTTCATGGGCCGTGGCTGAAAGTTTCATACAGCATTATACACTGAAAAGAAAACTCAATTGCGCCGAAGAAACTTCAGCGCATGTTTTATTTGCGTGTTATGGGCCCTAATTTAAATTGTCATTGGCTTTTTAACTACCTGACTATATGATGCCAAAAATTCTAAGACAAGTGGTTGTAGTCAAAAGTCCCTCTTCGCAAACGGTGCTGAAACTTCGAATTCAAGCGTTAACTGACCGGATCAATCCTTGGCTCCTTTTCCTTTCAATGATATTAAATTCTTGGCCATTTTTTGCCTCTGGAGTCTCTAATATTCCTAAATTTTTAGTAAATGTGCTTTTCTTCGTAGTTTTCTCTATTGTTCATTTCACGAGATCTAAGATTTCCATAGAAAGGACAACAGCAAAAGAAAGCTGTTTAGTTATGGTAAGTGACGGCGCATCTTGAAGGCTTAAAGGTATAAAGGTGATTTAAATAAAGAAGGGACCCTGAATGAATAGAAACGAGAGAAAACATTTGGTGAGTTAAAAGAAAGTTCTGCTCTGAATCAATGACTTGCACATTCTTCATTATCAATTTCTAATGGCGTCACGTTGGTTCTATGAATAAACTACACAGAAGATTCCAGAGACTGCTCCAGCTTTGAGATTTATGAAAACTTCCGAAGTTATTTCCCTGGAATGTCTTACGAGATGAATGGTTTTGCCTTTATCCAGAGTTCTGTTATTGTTCCAGTGCAGTTAAAGCAAAATTCTAGTATTATTTTTCAAATAAGGAAGTCGAATTCTGAATCTGTAGCAATGCAGAAGGCTCGAGCTACTTACATACAACGCGGTTTTTTTTAAATAGCATGCTCTGTGCAAGTCTCTGTAACTGGGATATAGCTCACCAATTGTATAAACTGCTTCCTTTAGCGTGATCAGCTTTTGTCCTCCCGCCGAGAGAGGGGTTGTCCCCGTCAGATAACTGGAGAACTAAATCACCCAGATTTAGCCTGTCAATACGGTCAAATTCTCTCATTTCATTTTTAGCCGAGTCCTTCCATTTCTCTTGGCTCTCTCTCTCTCTCTCTCTCTCTCTCTCTCTCTCTCTCTCTCTCTCTGACTTCGAACCAGGTAAGATGGTTCTTGTCTCAAGTGTTACTATTATTAGCTGCCATTTCTAAGAAACCAAGAGCAGCCATCAAGATTTTACATTCGTGCGAATTATTCCATTTTAACCTGCCATTTTCGTGCCGAGAAGACAGGAATCAATATTGTGGTATGACAATCTCGGTTAATAAATGCTCGCTTGTGGTCACGTGACCAAGGCTTTATTCCTAGGTAATATTAGGGTGCCTTGAGATTGAAGCTAACGGCGCCTAAGGGAGGTAAGGACATTTTACTTTACGATGTATTAGAGGTGGTTGAGTGAGTCTTGGTAGAAAACAGCGTCGCTGTGACGTTAGAAAATGTTAGGATATAGTATATATTATATAACTTCATCTACCGCACATGACATATGTCATGTGCTTAGATGAAGTTACTCGGTCTCCTCCCACAGAACCACTGTTTTTGTGATCTTTCTGTTAGAATCAGAATGATTGTGTCTCTTTTAACAACTCTCCCTCTTCATGGCCCTCCCACGCTCTTTTGGGGAAGGGATGGTGGATAACGTAGAACCTGGACTTCTCTATGGGAAATTGGTAGAATTTCAACAAACAACACATGCAAAAACGTTTGATTATGGTGAGTCAGTGTTGGCAACTTGTGAAAATTTACTTTTCTATGAAACTATCCAATAGCACCGTTCACTTCTTTTGTGACGTTTCACTGGAAAAGAAGTATTTCTTCATTGTCGTTATTTCTGGTGCAGGCCTAAACAAAGCTATGACCCAGGTTATATTTTCACCTTTATGTCAGTCCATAACTTTTGATAAATCGTTGACCAAATTCCTTTGGTTACAATACAGCAGGACAATGAGCACTGACTTTTTAGAGATTTATTATTTGTAGGTCTATGTTTAGAAATCTTATTTTCTGCATCTTCTAGCGAGAGAGAGAGAGAGAGAGCAATCAATAATACTTTCTTTCATTTAAGAAAAACCTTACACTCGGGTATTTCTCCGGATTGTACTACCTACATTAACTGTCACAGCGGACATGTGGCATTAGACAATGAGCAGTCTCCAATCTTTTTATGTTCTTTCTCTATCTATGCAGTGAAAGTGCTTCTACTTTCATCTGTTATATTAATTAGGGCTAATTATATGGAAGTGTCATAATCCACAATAGACATTACTACAAGGACCAAGTGCCGCTCACTCCGATGAGAGCCGCCTCCAATCCTCAAAACCCTACAGCGTCCCCCCCCCCCGTTTCCAGGATAGGTAAAATTATCAAAGGAGATATATATATATATATATATATATATATATATATATATGTGTGTGTATATATATATATATATATATATATATATATATATATATATCTATATATATATATATATATATATATATATATATATATATATATATATATATATATATATATATATATATATATATATATAAATAAATAATCAACACACAATCACGTGTGGAACAGAAATAAATTTCTGACTCACGTCAGGATCGAACCCAGGTCTTTCAGTTGCTCTCAGGTTCCAATTTCTTTTAGACTTATATGGCCTAGTGGGCAGCGCCCTTGCCTTTCAGCTGAAAGACCTGGGTTCGATCCTGACGTGAATCAGAAATTTTATATATATATATATATATATATATATATATATATATATATATATATATATATATATATATATATATATATAATGCCTATGCATGCTCAAATTTATAAATTCCTGTAGAGGGAGAGTGCAATAAACCATCGGTAACAGAATTTATTCAACGATATTTCTTCAGTACATAATATAGCTAACAGTCTATCTATACTTAACAGGTTAAGGAATGAAGAGCAGATAAAAGTGACATACAAGTTTACAGAAGTTCGTTTGTTGTTCACATAAGAGGGACCTACTGTAGGATCAGTGCCAAATTTCAAATACCTTCAAATATAATGTTTAACAGGAAAAAGTGAAAGTGAGACAAGTCATGATCATGACTGCTTATACAAAAAAGAATCAGAGCATTTGATATTAACAAAGGAAATTGAAATGAGTTTCTGATAGAGCGTGACCGATACCACTGTCACTGAGTTAGGTGACTTCTGCTTGAATGAATGGGAGGCTAATCCCGCTTCCTGCACTGCTCGGAAGCTCCGCCGAATGAAGCGCAAAGCTATCGATCAGTAGGAGAGCCTTGCAGCTTGCAAATGAGGGCGTTTAGGCACGATTAAGTTTGGGAGGTCCAAGGATTACCTTGAAGGAGAATTGCTTTCTGGATAATCATGCGCTTAGGAGGTGAATGTTGTGAATGCTTTCTGCTTTATAATTCCCTGTCAGTAATTTAGCACCATTCATGAGAAAGTTTTTAAGTGGTTTTTTTTTTTTTTTCAAAAAAATTAATTTGAAATATTTCAATATTGCTAAGAATTTCAAATTTGAGTTTGCTTCATAACTGGCGAGCAATTCCTAACAATATTAAATATACTATTTTTTCTGATCAATGCCCTTCTACCAAAGATGATAAAAGTAACACCCACAAGGACTACATAGGTAAACTGTCTATGTTTATGATATATCTCAACAGAAAGCTTTTAGTAAAAAAAAAATCATAGTGTATGGGATACATTATACTCTAATATACCGGTGTCAATAACCTAGATGTTATGACGCCAGCTTTAATAGCCACACGTCAATCAATCAACTAATATACAGAAAGATACTTGCCTACAGTAAATCTCACATACTGCTGGTTAAAAGTTTAGTTCTAAGGTGCTTTGCTTCAGAGAATCTAAAACATCCAGTATTTTGACAACAAGATCTAAGAACCCCTCAACAAGTACTTGTGGAAAATGTATAAGTATAGCTGAAGTACGCCTCATTTCTTTGTCAATCGGCGATCGCTCATCATCGTCCGTTTGTTTATTTATGATTCCATTGATTGATTTCTTTGTCACCTTTTGGCTATGGAGCCTTTGTTGCAGCAGAGAGACGAATAACACCCAGCAGCAGATCTGGAGGGAACCGGCGTTCCAGGCTTCACAGAAGATGTCTCAAACGGCTGCAGCTGCCTCTGCAAAATCAGGGTTCAGAAAGTTAGGGCAGAGGTCAGGGCACAGATCGTAGCTCGAGTCAGGTGTGCTGTCGGCTTAGGTTGTGTTACAATATTCTCTCATGACTTCATTTCAGCACCGCGTGTTTCTGTGGTTCCTTCCGGAAGTGGATCTCACCTATTCCATTAGGAAACGACTCTAACCTTTCTCATTGGGAATGACTCTCGGCTCTTCCTATGCAAAATAAAAATAAATGTTCCCAGCTGGAAATGGGTCGTAACTTTTCCTCTTCGAATGGTTCCTAACTATTCCGATTGGGGCCTTGATGGAAATGAGAGAAACAGAATTATTGTTAAGAGGTTCTGCAGGTAAAGATGAATGTGGAATTAAAATTTGAGTTTTTTCTCGTCAGTGGTTTCAGCCCATTACAGTCGACTATACTGGGTATACAATTTAGCACTGAGTTCAAAAACGCACAACAAAATTTTTCAGGACAAGGGTTCTCCTCGTTTTCCTTACACAGTGTAACATTTGGGTTTTGACCTGGGTGGCGATGGTCTCATAAACTGATACTGTGATAAGAAATTTTCCACCACTTTGATGAAAGTGAAAGTTACCTCAAAGTCCGGGCTCCTCGCAAGGTGATTTAGGCCGAACTTCAAGGAGGAGAATCCAAATCACATAGAATTTTATGGCAAAAATATAAAAATTCGACTTTTGATGGACCAATATCCCCTGAGCCTTTTTGTATGATTGCCTTTTGTTGTCAAATAAACAAGCTAATGTCAGTGATAAATTGATATGTTAATAATATTAGAGCCATGATATCACTAAGGATAGTCATTAAAGACACGCTCTCAATAATTGTCGACAAAAATGAGAATGTATTACGATTACGTAGGTAGCCATGCATATCACAAACTTTGGTCTGATTATGAAAAGATATACATTCCCGAGTGAGCTGGAAGGAGCCATCAGCAGAACTTAGGACAAAGAAAAGCGCAGTAAAATAAATGGTTCAGTATTCAAATAATAAACAGATGATAATGCAATGCGTGTTTATATTCAGTCTTCATATAAGCTCTCGCTTTTATAAGATGTCATTAGGTAGAGACAAAGGCAGAGTCGTCTCCACTTTTTTCCTTCAGTTTGTTGGCAACGGGATGATTTTTAAGGTCAGCCACTTCTTTGTCAAAGTCCTCACAGGTACCCCTTCGGATTCCCTTCAAGTCTACTGTATACTTTCTCAGCTTCTCGGCGTCACAAATAACGAAGACGAATAATAGGTAATATGGAAAAGAAACTTGACAAAATTGATGCCACTCTGTTGCTTTTGATGCACTGATTCATAGAACACTTATATATATAAGCAATTTGCTTCCATTACAACTCACTACTTTAATAGATAGATTTCATTTTCAATGTTATTTATGGCCATTACGTAGAAAATGTGTTCCAATCTGTGATAACGTATATGTTACGCATCAAGACAAATATAAAGCCTGGGCGTGTGGGAAGATGAAACGCTGTCAATGCAGTCTTCACACTCAAATGGAAGGGTTGGCAGAGATACCGGAAAGCTTCAGAAAGACTTGCATCTCGCAACAAACGCTGGTTTGATGGAAGACTGAGAGAAAACCCAGAATATAATCAGAACTTTTCCTGGTATATCATTTTGACTTGGTAGCGTATGGAAACTCGTTCCTAATACAGATTTCTGTGGAATACTAACAGGATTTCATACAATTTTGGGAAACAAATATTAATCTCAGCGATTAACGTTCTATTAATAATTGCGGTCCCATCAGTTACACTTACGTTTCGTAACAGGACCACTTCTGTATAAAATTAATCACTTGCCGTCAGACTGATAAATTCTTGGTAATATTTTTGTACAGCTAAAGCTTGAAAGGATTATCATTTTTGCAAAATTATATCTGAGATGTGTAGCAGCGGTGCTTTATTCAAGTAAAGTAAATTTTGGACAAAATTGCAGTCTAATGTCAGCTGGTTTTTCCCGACATTTTAGAGTTTTTGCAATGAATTTCGTATTGAGCCTTCCAGCATTTCTTGACACCTTATTCATTTCATGTCAAAAATACTGTATATCTCTTAACATCGAAAAATTCCACTGCAAAGTTTTTCCAGTTCGCTTGAGACACAAAATCAAAGAGTCGGCGATCAGAAAGTGCTTCACAGAGATCAACTGTATTTGACGTTTTCAAGTTCTGATAATATTCCTCCTTCAAACTTCTGCAGAAAGTGAAGCATCGAAAGAAGCGAAAACTATGACAAATAGAAGTATAGGTACACAGCCAAGGGAACTCCAAGCACAGGGCTGCAAGCAAAAAAAAAAAAACATACGCTTAGACTCAAACACTTCTCATATAGATGAAATTTATCTGGACACCCTTACTTACTAAATCATGTAGCCCACATTCATGGATTAAACGGACATATAAACAATATATATATATATATATATATATATATATATATATATATATATATATATATATATATATATATATATATATATATGTAATATATATTTATGTGTGTGCGTGTGTCTGTGAATGTATATATAATATAATATATGTTTGTATACACACACATATATATATATATATTATATATATATGTGTGTGTGTGTGTGTTTGTATGCATGTACGTATGTAATAGATTGTTCGTGTATGTGTACGTGCTTGGGTTATATGTACGTATATAAAAGCTTGCGTATCCGTCTTGGTGGGTACGGTAAGAAAAAATCGTCGAATAATTATTTATGAGATATTACTGCATATGTTGTGCTGCCTAAAATCATAAATCAGAGAGGGAACACGCAGATGTCAACTATGCACGATAGATTCTGGCAATCTCTATCCATCTATCGTCCTATGTGAGTGGGCGTGATTACACTCGCCTAAGTATGCGGAAAGAGACTAAGCCATTAGCAGATTACTACAAGCTGCTTGCGAAAAGCATTAGCTACTGATTTAGAAAGCTCTTTTTTTTACATTGAACTAGTTAATAACAAAGAAATCAATTATCCCATTAATGAATATTCTGTCTTTCTTTCGATATTGTCACAAAGACGAAAGGAAAGAGAGATTCGTATAAAATAGCGTGTATCTTAGAATACTTTTAATACCCTTTGGGAAAGTTCCCATAATCTGTTATTCAACGACTGTAGACACAGACAGACAGACTTGATAAAGGCGATGACAAACTATCCATTTTCAACCAAATTCCTTTCCTTTCAGCTCGTTTATTTACTCGGCATTTTCTGCAGAGGTTAGCGACCTCAACAGCTCCTACTTTTTTTTTACTTCCTTCATCATCCACACTTTTCTGGCGCATTTTCTCCCAGACACCAATAGAAGAAGGAAGGTGCCGTCAGTGCATCTCACATGGTGCACTGTAGGCATTACTTGAGGGTCTTTGCAGCGTCCCTTCGGCCCCAGACTGCAACCTCTTTCATTCCTTTTCGCTGTACCTCCGTTCATATTCTCTTTCTTCCATCTGACTCTCCACCTACTCCTAACAATTGATTCATTTTGCAACTGCTTTGAGGTTTTCCTCCTGTTACTTAACCTTTCAAACTTTCTCACTGTCAATTTCCCTTTCAACGCTGAATGACCTCATAGGTCCCAGCGTTTGGCCTTGGGCCTAAATCCTTTATTCTATTCTATTCTATTCTATTCTATTCTATTCTATATGGGTACGATTGAATGTGGTAACAGCAAAAGTTGTAATAGTGAGTCTATATTACGGTTTATGAATAGAAGAGAATGATAGAAAAAGATATTTTTTCAGAGCCTAAATATGTGCCTGGCAAGATCTGGGGAACATTCAGAGATAAGACAAATAGAAAGAAGGGCATTGTTGATGGGTATGGAGTTCTTGGGGTAAATGAGAGTATAGTCTTATGGATATGTTAGGTAAGATGCTTCCGTGTCAGACATACATGGTTTCCTAAGAACAGTGTTTATATGTATTAAGTATACTTAAGAAAGAGGAAATGATAAGGAAAACAGTTTGGCGTCAGCATAGAGTAAATGGAAGAACAAGACAATGAATGTGGTGGGGAGAGGAGTAGGAGGGGTATTTTAGACAGTTATTTGCTTGAAAATAGAATTAAGGCTTAGATAGGAAGTGTAAGCATAAACGAAAGATCAGGATGAATGTTAAAGCGTATATAGAGGATTCAATGTACTGCTGATGAGCCTCTTGTACAGGTGTAAGAACCGGTTAGTTGTAGAAATTTTACCACCAACAGGGTTCGTCCATGATTCAGCAAATGAAGTTTGAATGTGGTAAAGACCTTTGCCATTATGTATGTATTTTTATCTGGATTTGAAACGGCTTGATATTTAAAAAAATCAGGAGGCAACCTTTCCCATCTCAGATAAAATAATCGTAGATAACACGGCGGAAATAAAAAAAATCATATTTATAGCTATTGGCAGTGAAAGATTTTCAGGCCACACACGTCTTGATGATATTTATACATTTTCAACGTCTGATTTTATAGAGATGATAAAAATTCTTTTGGGAAATCGCTCCAGGGAGTGCATGATCCCCTTTAAAAAATTTTTCTTTTCCTTTCCTGCTCATTTTGACCAGAGAGAATCTTTCAGAATGCTCCCTCGAGCAATTTTACCCTATTTGGATTTAGTATAAATGGTTGGACTCTCTTTGCAACATATCATGACTTTGCAAAGAAATCCAACACGATAAAAGATAGCTCGGAGTATCAGTAACTTGAAATGTCATGGGTGAACGCTGGCTAAGCGCTTACATTGAGCGTATTGTAATTTGTCTCAAAACTCGTGGCTGGGAAGTGGCATACTCAGTAATTATAACCGCGGATGAATGACAGTAGCAGGAATAAGATGGCTGCTCGTTTGCATGTGGCAAAGAATGAAGTCCAGAACTCAGTTGAGTGTTTCCCAACGGGGTCTGCGATCCTGACTTGCTGCAGAGCTAATTCGATTTTCCCAGCGCATCAGTCCTCCCAACTTGTTGGTTCAATCGAACTAAATGACTGCATTAAATTAATATGTAAATAACTAACGGATAAAAAGGATCGTGGCCCTTTAGAAATGTGTAATTTTCCATTCCCTCCATGAAGCATAAAGTTTTTACTTGTTACTTATCAGACTTTTTTTCTTAGTTTATTGTTCCGTAACATACTGTAATGTTGGGCAGTCACGCGTGTTTTTCCACAGGAATCCTTCCTGATAGCATTCGGCGGAAGTCCTACTCCCTCTGGATTCTCAAGACCCCAGAAATATGAAAAAGGGAAACTAATCAACATTTTTCGATCGAAACTCTGTTCCCGGAACTGTAATCATTTTGGAGGGTATCATGATTCGGTGGCCTTGGTGTCCGTCCTTCATCTGAGTGTCAAATTCGAGACCCCAGTTTCGTTGTCTTCCTTCCCAACTCGGCCCCGAGTGATCGAGGGTTGAGTCGGTCGGATCTCCCCATGTTCTCATGACATTTTTATTCATGCGTTAATAAGCTTTATTTTATGATATAACTCACATAACATATATACTCATGATGAAATGATGAACATTCCTGTGATTTTAGGTGTAACAGCGGTGATTCCGGTAGTCAGCAATTTGCCCTATTGATCTACTTTGGCTCCGTGTCATTTTGTAAATCACACCAAGGCATTCCTTTACAACTGATATCATGTCATTGGTTATATTTTATATGCATATTTGTTTTGAAATCATTTAAAGTAAAGTTTCATTTTACATTTTTGCTCTTCTCTTCTTTTCGATTATTCATCATTCTGCCAAATGACTTCAGCGTACTGGCTAGTTTTGTGCCAAAGGGCTGTCTTCATGTTTTTTGAATTACTGTTTATATCGTACTAGCTGACAACCCGATGCTGCCCGGGAAAACTCTGAATGACAACCGATAAACTCTCTCTCTCTCTCTCTCTCTCTCTCTCTCTCTCTCTCTCTCTCTCTCTCTCTCTCTCTCTCTCACACTTTTCCCTCTTTCTCCTCCCTAACACCCCCCTCTACTCTCTCTCTCTCTCTCTCTCTCTCTCTGACTCTTTCCCTCTCTTTTCTTCATAACATCCCCTCTACTCTCTCTCTCTCTCTCTCTCAACTCATTTCCTTCCACTCTCTCTCTCTCTCTCTCTCTCTCTCTCTCTCTCTCTCTCTCTCTCTCTCTCTTTCTTCTCCCTAACACCCCCTCTACTCTCTCTCTCTCTCTCTCTCATTTCCTCTCCCTCTCATTCTCTCTCTCTGTTACCCTTTCCCAACCCCCACACCCTTTGGTACCATTGATGTCTTACCCCCACAGTTTCTTTCCCAAATAGTAAGTCATATTTATACAGAAATTACTAAGTCTACAGGCAGCCCCGTTTCACTGGCAGAACCAGTCCCATTTCAGGAAAGCCCTTCCACCCCACCCGCTTTGGTGTCCTTAGGTGCTAGTGATGTCTTACCCCCACAGTGTTCTTTTCGAGATAGTAAGTCATATGTATACCAAGTTTGGTTGAAAGTGCTCAATGCTTTTCAGAGCGTTTTTGGAACATACATACATACATACATACATACATACATACATACATACATACATACATACATACATACATGTATATATGTAGAGTAATTATAAAGTAAGATCCTTCTTTATATAAAATGCCTTATGTGATTAATAAATCGTTTTAATGAAAAAAGACTCAGTTCTCGACAAACACAGTTTTATGCAGGTACAAGTGTAAAAGCAACCCTCAATCTAGCTTGCTCAAGCTTCTGGGAAACTGGCCATTTGCAGTGACAAAGCCCCTCTAGAAAAAAAAGAGACTCATTTAAAAGAAAATTAAATAATAAAAAAAAGACTTCCTAAAGCGGATGCTCACATACCGGCCAAAGTATTTATGATTCCACTGTTAGATCCTGTAGTACGAACTAGTGCTTAGACATTCTTTCTTCCATTTTCATTATGGTTACTGAACGGTGGTCGGTAAAATCACAGGAAAAAACGTCACAGAAAAAAAGAAATATTTTGAGTAGGAAAAAAAAGTCATAAGAAAAAAGTCACATTAATTTATGGTGACAACTAAAGCAATTAAAGTAATAAACAGAAAATATTTTGGATCTTTCTTAGGTAGCGTCCCCCAAAGTTTTCGGGGGGTCTTTATCTAGGATTAATATTTCTTGGGGTCTTTATCTTTATGATATTTAAAGTCTTTTGTTTATTTTTTACGGTAATCCCCAACGGGCTTGTATTAAACACGCCGCAAAGGTGGGTACAGACCGGGTTAAAACCTTTAGGGGTCACTATCTAGAAAAGATTTGTGATTTTTTTTTCTGTGTCTTTTTTATGACTTTTTTTACCTGTTACTTTTTCACCTGGATTCTACTGAACAAAGACATTTCATCTGTAACCGTTTCTACAACCGAGGGTCCGTTCAAACAGCTTCCATGACAAAAGCAAAAACTAACTCGTCACGACACTGATCATCGATACATTATGTCGAAAGGAGCAGGCACAGTATGAAATTCGTCAAGAACCCGTCATTGCTGTCAAAGAGACGTTCTTACTCCTGTACAATTATGTGTATGACCATGTCAACACAAGTGCGAACAATAGATTGTTTTCTGTTATCAGTAGCTCTCGTATAACTCACAAATGAACTATATCATAGCCGTGAATACGACGAGTTTACTGTGCAGCTGTTAAGTCTCAAATGTCTAAGAATAGGATTTTTATTGAGAAAACAAAAAAGATAACAAAGTTTGATAGGGAAGGAACAGTGAGTGTTGCCTTAGACAAGGAATAAGCTGAGGTGATGAATTGTTGGTTATGAAATAGTTATGCGAGAAGTTTGAAAGGAAGGTGAAAGTTGTATATGACAAACAAGGATCTAGGAAAACCTGATGACAGAATCAATAAAGAGGC
>NC_089798.1:14920388-14930388 GCF_040412425.1 Macrobrachium rosenbergii
TTTTCACTCCATCTATCTACTCTTTCACATCATTTACCTGATTCTTTCTTGTTCTTCCTCTTCTTTCCTGGAATACATCTGAATTTCACCCGCCTATCACTCTTTCTACATGATGAACCATCTAAAATAATCAGATACATCTTTTCACTTACGATAATCTTTTGTCACTTTTTCTGCTTATGAATAGCCTTTGTAACTGCCCCCCTAACGTCCCCAACAATCACTGTCAGAATTACTCTCAGTTTCAAAACTTTACACTAAAATTTTCACTCTTGTTTCATTTACCTGTCTTTACTTTATCTTCGACACTCAACACATCTTCTAACTATTCATTTCATCTACCAAGACTGCATTCACTTTAAACTGCATACTGTATCTCTCCATTTGCATATTTTATTCTGAGATCCACTGGTTCATTATCCTTTCTGTCTGCACTTACTTACCAGTATAGCAACTTTTTACTCTCCACTCTCCTTTTTTACCTTCTTTACTTATTCCCCCTCTTTTCATCATCCCTCACTTTCTTCCGGACTGCTCTGTGCATCCTTTTATGAGACTGCACAGCAGTTCTATTCTGTCATTCAAGTGCACTCCAATATTCTGTTTTTCCTTCACCAAATCTTTTATTTTCTCATCCTCCCACCTGCTGCATGCATTCCTTCTTTTTACCTTTGTGTACCCTCAAACACTCGAGCTTTACATATATTTCATCTGATCCTTTCACCTGTGTGTCTTTAACACAAGTTTACAATTTGCCCATTTTTTCCTTATATGCTCTACTCACTTCCTTCTCAGTACTCTCTCTTGCCTCAGTTACATTTATAGCTATGCATCCAGCCACTCTCCTCTTCTCCATTGCATCTGTTAAAATGTCCTTCCATGACTCTGATCAAACAAATTATTTTGCAAAATCTTTTTTCCTCTCCACATTCTCTTTCCAGATTCTTTGTGGATGAGTATTTCAACCAACCAAGGCTCTTTCTAAGCATACTTCCAGAAGACTCTCTTCATTCTCTTTTACTAGAGTAACTCCGCACTTACTACCTACATATCTTTTTCTGTTGCCTACCTTTCCATTCATATCACCTAGTGCAATCACCCTTTGTTGTTTCTCAAACCTAGTCAGTCATAGATTCAGACTCTGCTACAGACATCTTTATTTTTTTCTCTTTTGGGACCATAATACCCATTCACTATTACAACTTTCATTCCTGCCACATTCAGTCTCATCCATATAACTCTCAAACTGACACATCTGTACTTTTTTTTGGCCCGTTTTCAGAATATTCCTGACACTTCAGCACTTAGGGTTTTCATAGCACTACATCTACCAGTTACCACTCTTTGCTACTCATATTTCCCTTTCATTTTTGTCTCGCTCAGTCTTAAACAACCAGCTCTTTCTCCTTGATCACATCGGCTCTCACACATTTCGTCCTCTGCCGGTACCACAGCCGTTTACATTCAAACCCCCATGAACTGTTAATTTATTCTTTCTCTGGACTCCATGTCTATGCAAGGTATTGTGATGCAAGCACTATGCCCCCTTCCATTTGTTGGCTTTCACTTTTTGCAGAGTGGCGGGGATGCTAATACTTTCGTTCACCGGAATACCACAGACTGAAGAGCTTGATTGTCATTATCATCAGTAGGGAGGCTCCTCTCCTTCTCAGGGACCATCCTCCCAATAAGGGGTCCACAACCTCCTCTGGTCAGTAAATATAACTGAATAATGTCAGGTACCATGCTTTGCCTAAGTTGTATATTGATTAGCTTGGTTAAAGATTGTGAATTTGCAGAAATATAAACAAAATAGAGAATATTTGACAAGACGGATGTTTGCCCGAAGACATTGTAAGATAATCAAGCAAATCAGCCGTCGCCCTGTGACACTTCACTAAAGATCTAACTATGATGTAAACATATTTTGCATATACAAAAGGCTCTAAGATGAGTTTCTTTCCATATGAAACCAGGTAATGAATTGGCGCCTTCAGAGAATATAGTTACAAAAAGCGATAGATCGTTAAAACCGAATTTATGGAAAGCAGGCCTTGTAAATATTTGTAAATTCAAAGAAAGCTGCCAGATCCTTATCGTAGTGACACCTTTTTCAGATTCAGCCTTTCTTTACGTTTATAGAATGGGAAAGATTTAGTGTCGCTGAATTTAATGCCTCGTGTAAATAAAACTCCATTTCCGACTCAAGGTAAGTTCCTTAAGAAACATCGTGTTTCATTTACTGAAGTTCGTCCTTCTAAGAAAGCTGCGCTTTATCTGATTCACTGTGCTGAAAATATGGTTTTTAGCCAAAGTCACGCTAGAATGAAAGTGAGTGTTATTAAAAACTTCCCTCTGTACAAATTTAACTTTACTCTAATAATCAACTCTTGAAAAGTTAATTCCATGTTTTAAATGTGACGCATCGAACAAAAAATTAAATGAATCATAAAACCAAATTTTACTCAAAATGAATTTTAACTCAAAATCACTATCTATGCGCTGTCAATCATCAGACAATTGTTATTTTCATCCAAACACGAATGGTAACTTTTCCCAAAATAAACGTCGCAGTACTCAAGCCTGCTTCAAAATAGATTTATGAAACCAATTCTACATGAAATTTACTCGTTACAAGAGGAACACCTCACTCAAAATAAGCATTCTCAAGAGATATGTTAAGATCGAAACTGAAACTGAGTCATCTTTCCCAGTGGTTAAATGAGATTTACTTCCGATGTTCTTTTCTGTTTTAGTGTTTCTTAAAGATCACGTCAGTTTTTCCCGTCGTACCTATGCCAAGAATTTGATTCTCACATTGTACTGAAGTCATGAAACAGGGAAACAAACATGAACTACACTGAGCAAGCGACGTCGTGATGGCCTGCTAGAAGTCGCCTTTTCACGCCTAAGAACAGAGCATGCTTTCGCATCGCATGTTTAAGTCAGTCTTGAAATGGTACAGCTTCATCTTGTTTTCCTATTAATAAGTCTACTGATTGAGAGCTTGTTCAGGAGAGAATATTGACCTCGGTAAGAACAAAGTAATCGACGAAAAATATATGAAAATGACGTCAAATGATCAATTTTTAAATTCTTGTTGATATGTTTATTTACATCCTGAAAATAAATACAAAGGAGGCTTAGAACAGAAAGCTCCATTTACATTCCTGTAATAGTAAGAATATGGAAAATACAGTGTACACATCATGATTATCTTCACCAATATTCAAAAAACAGAGAGGAGAGAATTGGGAACATGAAAAAAAAAACAAAAGAGCAAACGTGAAATCTACAAAGCTGGGATCATTTCACGAAGGATCGTTTGTTTTGAAATTAAGTAGGGTTTTCATTTCATTTTCAAACATCTTACAAGTGATACTGAATCTATCGAATTAAAATTTCACTGAAGGGGAATAACGAAATGATACTTAAAAAAAAAAAAAAAAAAAAAAAGAGGGTATGGGTTTGAACCTTCCAGTTGAAATTCCAGATCATCTATGGTTGTCGGATATGGAAGACCCTTTTCTTTTCATCACCAGAGTAATCGATTATAATCTACTACTGTCGAATACGAACACAGTGTTCGAGTATTATGTTCAACTCATACATTGACACGATCCTTACTTCCAAAACCAGCAAATTATCGTATCACTTGAAATTGAAAGCCGTCGTTCTTGTATAATTAGAAGTAATGACGACAATTTCTTGGTCATAATAAACGGGTTAAACTCAGCTCAGTAAGTTTCTCACTGAATCGTTGTAGACGAAATTTCTACCTTCCAAACGCTAAAGAATATGTATTCAAACTGGTAGGTGAACATTTATTTTAAAGCTGAGTCAAATGAAAAGTGTGTTTTCCTTTGCTCAGCGTCTCAAGCAGATAGTATAACGATTAAGTAAGAAAGCATTAACAATAAAACATGACTTGGAACACCTAACCTTTCACTTATTAGATGAAAATATGAAATTGGAGGAGAAAGACTATATAATTTCATTATTGGTAACAGCAGAGCAAACAATGAAGTACCGATATCAGTACAAAATGTAGAATGATCTATGTATCATGTACATGTCGCATTTGTATATGTAACAGACTTTAGCGTTATTTCTATAAAATTCATCATTTAAAATACAAGTAGGAATCGCAAAACAAACCACGACTTTTGACTAATATTTTCTGTTTACCTCGGAAAGTTTTCCCTTGTAAGCAGTCTGTGCCCATGGATGCTCGCCTTGCAAATGGTTGGAATATCGAGGAGAGAGTTTCTTAGGGCCGACCGTCTCATTCCGGGCATCCAAATGACTTCTTTTTCCTTTGCCGAGGTCCTTTACGGGAAGAACTTTCCCAGCATCTTTGGCACTGGCGTAGGAGTGCCCCGAGGGGAAATGCGTCGGACGAACACTCTCGACTGACGCTCTGGAGAAGCCATCGCTTCGCCGGTTCTGGAAGAGCATCGGGCTTTGGGGCTTCCCTTTCGCTGCCTCAGCTATGGGCTTGGCCACGATCAGTTCTTGTTTGACATCATGACATCCATGAGCATCCAAAAGTCGCACAGGAGACGGCGATTTACTCTCTTTGTGTTCTAGTTTGGAAGAGAGGGCCACTCTCTGCGATATCCCTTGCTCAATATCTCTAACTGTAATCTCTTTCGGGGGTCGCCGAAATTCGGGAGTGCTATCTCTGGATACAAAATCATCGAACAAATCAACCTCGGAATAATTATAGCGGATGTGGCGAGGGGGCCGTTTTTCTGCTTTAGATTCGATGTATCCCTCGGAAAAACTGCTGATGCGTGAAATTCTTGATTCGCCATGAGGATCAGTGATGAAATCTGCAGCGTCATTGCTGTTGCTTGGTGTTTCTAAAGTGCACTGGCTCTCTGACTCACCTTTCTCTTTAACAGACTTATTTTTTATAATGTCCGGCTCACTTTTGACTCTGTCGGGTTTTTTGTAAGGTGCCCAGTCACGGTGACTCTTCAGCTCAACTTTGTAATCTCCTTTGTCCTGGCCAGCTGAGCCCTTGCTGTAGGAGGCTCTGGGATCATTTTTCTGACCACTTAGCGTTTTAGAGCCTCCAAACTCACTTTCGATGCCGGAGTCACTCCTGTCACTCCTGTAGGTGCCCGACTCAGCCACACGAGCCCCTGAGTCCCTCCTGTGGAGTGCCCCAGCTCTAGCAGCCTTGCACTGAGCCTCGCCCACGATCAAATGGTTGTCGGGAAAGGTGTTGGCAACCGGAGGCGAGGGCAGATGCTGCTGCTGTGTGTCCAGTCGGTCGAGCACGTATTTCCGGTACATGACAGGTCAACTTCGAAGACACTTGGACGCCCAAGTCCCTCCTTGAACTATGGTTAATAGTGTTACTGTTGCTCCGTTGTCATGAGGCATTGTATGAAATACAGTGAGGATCTTTCCTTATCTTAGGATGTAAAGATTAGCACAACAATACATTTATCTCCTCTGTTAACAAAGAGCAGTTTTAATACACTAAGGGTTTAGTCTAAATTAGCTTTAAACATTTAAACACCGAATCTTACACAGACGTTGCTCGACGCTAAGCAGTTTAAGAGGCGTGGTACTGAATTCAGTGGGGTACTGTTGATGCCACGAAATTATCCTCACTCTTAACAAAAGGTAAATTTATTGGCACTTCATAATGTGGCACTTTAGGAGTAATCTTATATGCGCAAGCGCAGACAGGTACTACATGACACTTCAGCTGTATGACAAAATCACGTTAAAGCACAAATTATTAAAGCAATTTCATGTTTTATGCAAACGTTGTCTATTTTAGAAACTCCTTGGTAGGTGTGATGAATCTTTCAAAGCCTGAAAATTTTCCAAACAAATTTGAAATGTCGTTGATTCGGCAAGACTCTCAGACCATACTTTCATGTCAGGTGCAGAGACGGGTCCGTTCAACTCTGCTTCTTGGATTCTTAGTTTTTCTTAATATATTCTCTAGACAGCAGCTACGCACACAAAAAGAACTTAATGTTTTCATAAGCTACAATGAATGCACGATGGTTTATTTCCGCTTTTTATGAATATGAGTCAGATTTACATCATTCTTTTCTTTACCCATATAACATTACAGCGTTCCAGAGCATTCACATGTAATAATAGCACTGTTCAGGAACCTTCCCACCACTTTCGTGTTCATAACGACACCAGGATAGAATTCATAGCCTACACAGTTTTCGTATTGACATGCAACGACGGTTAAGCATTTCGTCTATTCACGATACCTCGAACGTTTTCTCTGGTCGGTTAGTTTCCAGCAACAAGCGACGCAAACAACACTCCGAGATCAGCACATTTTTTTCTGAGTACGCCAGAGGCGCGGCCGCTTTGCTTGCCGGAGGAGGATGAAGCATCCACAAATGCTCACTCGGTCTCTTCAGTTCTTCAACCGTTTCCAGTCATTTTTCATTTCTATTTCACTGTTAAGTTTCTTTCGCAGTGAACCAATATTCTCTTTTTTTATCTAACATTGAGAATAATCTCTGATTTTCACAAGTCCTCATTGGGCCTTTCAGTTTGACACGCTTGTTAATATACATATTTTACCCTTTAATGTTTTTTTTTGTAGAGGGACTGGAATAGAAAAGTAATAATAATAATAATAATAATAATAATAATAATAATAATAATAATAATTTCATTTCAAGGTAGATGAAAACTACATAGACATTAAGATACAGTATATACAGTATAGTATATATATATATATATATATATATATATATATATATATATATATATATATATATATATATATATATATATATATATATATATATAATGGTTAAATGTTAAACTACTAAAATTAATTTGAAATGAAAGATTCAAGTCCTTAGCGGGGAGAAATTGATATATCCTAACGTCTATAATCGGTATATTTCAATTATCTGCACATAATTATAACAGTTCCACTTAGGGCCAAGACTAATCCGTACCCAGCAAACATTACTACGAAGAAAAGGTTCATCAGTTTATAAAGAGTAGATCTGAGAAAAGACATCATGTCTGCACGGAACTTGAACTATTGCTTCCCGTCCGTCAGGCGTTCCGTGGAAGGCGATGGAGGCTCGTTCAGGTCTTCTTCTTCGTTTTAACGTGCTTTTTTCCCCATTTTCTATATGGGGTAAGCACGATGCCTTCTTTACGAAGGACTTTGATTTGGCGTTGGGGTAGGCCGTAGCCTCGAATCGGCTGCCCTGCCTGACATCGCTTAGACCCGGTAACGATGTGTACGTGTATCGTGCCAATCCCCAGCTCCCTTTCTCCCAAGCAGCGAGGAGAACTGGGCGGGTAGGTCGACAGTTCGAGACGTGTGAGGTGTCTGTTCTTTTTTTTTTTTTTTTTTTTTTTTTTTTAGAAGATGTTGGAGTGGCTTTGTTTATGTGTGTATTAGTCTGTAACACCCATTTGCTTTTCAGCAAACCTATCCGTTGATCACTAATGGGCGAAAACTAAAATTTGCCCGGCTTTTAGCGGACCAATACCTGTTACTCTTTGGAGGGTTCCTACACCAGTCAGAATTGCCGTTCCGGGTGTAAGGAAGGCGAGTCATGGATGTTGCCTCCAAGGAGCCTCGCCAACTTTGAGAACCTGACAATTATTTGGTGAAAGTCCGAACAGCTTTTCCGGTTAATAATTCATTGATATTCTCAGTCATCCATGGCCACGGAGAACGCGCTCTTTACCGAAATCTCTCAAAGTGAAGTGGGAGAAAGAGAATGAACTTCTGAGCTGGACGGGTCTTTTTTGGCCACATGAGTTTCTGAAATAATCGAAAACCAAATTACGTTCATTTCTAAATCATCAGCAAACCAATCTAGATTCAGTGTATAGAAACTGGTTGTGTTTCAATAAATAATACTCGTATAATGGCTGTTAGGCATTCAGTATTTATGATTTTCTGAAATATATCTTTTATAAAAATAATGGGTTGGCTTTCGAAAGTGAACAGATTCATTTGCCTTCCTTATTATTGTGAAGTTAAGTAAAAACGATCGCTTATTCTGACATGAAGGACATAATTCGCCACTATGTCATTAAGGATGCCATTGCTAGCCCCATACCCTTTCTCTTGCCCTTAGCTGACATCGGTGCCCACTTATCCTGGTGCACCGCTGGGAAGCAGGCCGGCGAATCACGGACCTTGCAAATGCGAATATATTTAGATCCACCTTTCGTTCTTCTGCTGTCCACAAACGAGAAAAAAGTGCGTGTCAGAAGTGGGGTTCGGGAACTTTGATTTACCATAATACAATATTTACCATAATACAATACGTACTGCTCACACTGGCAATAAAAGATTCTACGTAATCATTCTGTCGCACGGAACACGGAGTACACCGCCGCGGTAATCATATGAGCTCTCGTCTCTCTGGGGGAATGAGAGGCACCCACTGGAGCAGGCGTCACGTGTTATGCTGGCGCCAGTTTTTTTTTTTTTTTTTTAATATAGACCAAATAAAATCATGTCAGTGAATTCTGATTTTTTATCGCAGCTTATCAAGTGTTTCACTTCACCGGTGGCAGCATTCAGCCACTTACACCAGACTCAAGTTCATAGTCGTATGCAGTAATACAATTGTGGAAGCCTTTTTTTCCCATAGCTGGGATAATGATCAAGACGCCACTATTTCTCCAAAACAGCGAATAAGACGTCGTCATGAAACGGTCTGCACCTGCGAGAAGTGAAGGAATCGCTCATTTGCTTGTTATCTGACGCTAAGTTCTCTGATGGACTGAAGTCTCAGTTCTTTCTTATTTTGCAGTTCCACCGGCAAAATAGAATCAAAATTTCGCTGTAATGTACACTGGATTCATGTAATGGTTACTCGGAACATAATCAGTTTCTACGTTATTCTCAAAGAGAGTATAACTTAACCACGGAAATAATGAATTATATATATATATATATATATAAATATATATATATATATATATATATATATATATATATATATATATATATATATATACATATATATATATATATATATATATATATATAATATTTGTGCAAGAGAGAGAGAGAGAGAGAGAGAGAGAGAGAGAGAGAGAGAGAGAGAGAGAGAGAGAGAGAGAGAGAGCAAAAGTCGGAATTGTGAAACAACCTAGACGCAGAGGCACACTGAGCGTTCGCACTCCCCAACAGACTGACCCTGACTGACTGCCTAATTTTCTGGTGTCACTTAGCAAGGAAGGAGAGGAGAGAGAGAGAGAGAGAGAGAGAGAGAGAGAGAGAGAGAGAGAGAGAGAGAGAGAGAGAGAGAGAGAAGGGCGCCTCCGCAGGATGACTAACAAAGGAGAGGGAATGGCGCCTAAGGGGAAATTTTTCATGTATATTACAGTAATCTTTACATTCTAAATATCTGCAATTGATTGAGTGATTTATTAAAATTATCTGGCGTCAAACTGCAAGGTTATTGGCGCCGAACAATTACCAAAATATAAACAGATTTATCGGTAAATGCAGTGTCAATATTTACAGCACTGTGACAGAATACATTTTGAAAATTTTAGATTATATTCACCATAATCACTGTATCACTTACATTTATATTATCTCCTCTGCTTGTGCTAATTGCATTAACATATTGAACAATTAAAAAGGGCACAGAGTTTCTTTTTTTCCTGGTTTTTAATTCGAAGTCCAACATTCATGTGCTAATAGGCAGTAATCATTTAACATCAACAATTCTTAAACCAAATCCATACTGGTCTGCTGAGGGAGAAAACTTGGAAGAAAACTCGGAGGTGCCTCAATAATAATGGTTGCCATACCTATCACGTGTGTACAAATATGCAGTCGACATGCGTAATGTATATGCCTTCACGTGCCCGTGTTTTACGCGTGCGTGTCAACGCTTTTGTTTACAGCACAAGAATGTCTGGCATTCAAATAACAGAGATTATCTTTTTTGTAGTACTTGTTGGAAATTTGCACCTGAAAGTGTAAAAGGGCGTATTTCATTTC
>NC_089798.1:14937888-14955388 GCF_040412425.1 Macrobrachium rosenbergii
ATGCAAACAGGCGCGGATTCTGTTTTCAATTAGCCCTATCTTTGTAATTCAGGAGTCAAAGTTTGCTTTTATTAGCCGTACAATTCGCACTTTGGTTACTTATCGTAGGCAGTGCTCTGAACAGTTATTGCCTTTCTTTTTTTATGGCAAAATAATATACATGTGTGTCTATTTCTAGTTCCTAATTGGATGGGTCGATATCGTACTCGGCTAGCTCTCTCCTAGGCCCGCGTTCGATTCTCCGACCGGCCAATGAAGAATTAGAGGAATTTATTTCTGGTGATAGAAATTCATTTCTCGGTATAATGTGGTTCGGATTCCACAATAAGCTCTAGGTCCCGTTGCTAGGTAACCAATTGGTTCTTAGCCACGTAAAATAAGTCTAATCCTTCGGGCCAGCCCTAGGAGAGCTGTTAATCAGCTCAGTGGTCTGGTTACACTAACATATACTTAACATATACAGATCACGAATTTGTTACTTCATAAAATAATAACTGAATTATTCTTTGACTCACTCCAAAATCATAAAAACTAAAGGAACGCCTTCAACAAACTTTGAACTGTAGCAATAACTTACTTTTCTATAAATGCTCCTTGTTAGCTTTAATAAACACAGGGTTGCATGACACACACCGGGAAGACAAACGCAACGTTTTGTTTGGAAATGAAAAAAGTCAAACAATGGAAATGACGAAATCTTCGTGAACGATTTCCTAGACACGAAAAGAATAGCAGCTATTCAGCAGGTCAATCTTAACCATTGAATGGACTGACATTTTTCGTTCTGTCGAACAGGGATAGACAGAGAAATTCTCTTGTGCTCAGAAGTCACAAAATGGCACATCTGATGGCTTGTCATCAACAAAAATAGTTTACGCAATGCAAAGTGAGTTAATGTCATTAAATCTATTTGAATTTGCTCACTTTACGATACGTTGTCTTGGATCACTCGTACCTGAAGCCGTATCACAGATTCCAGCAATTTGGAATGATGTAAAAGTCTAAATAACCTTTTGTGGGAGTGTTTTATTAATCAGTACGTTGCTCTCCTTACCTGTACACATACTGTCAACTTCAGATGTTCATACTTTTACAAACAATATAAGATACAGACGCACACTGACGTGTCAGGACCATCGGGTAAAGTGCTTACTCACATGAGATAGAAGAAAAAAAAATGGGTGAAAAGGTACGCAAGAGAAATCCACAAGCATATATGGACACACACACACACACTCACACACACACACATGCATACACACACACACAGACACACACATATATATATATACATATATATATAAATGGGTGTACAGTATGTATACATGTGTGTATGTTTCAGCATAACTCTGAAGCGCAGTGAGTAATTTCAACCAAAACTTGGTATACATTTGACTTACTATCTGGGAAAGAACACTGTGGGGGCAAGACATCACTTGCACCAAAAGGGGTGGTTTGTGGAAAGGGGGTGATGTAAAAATAACCTAAAAAGACAGATATTAGTGACTAATCCACAGTTTTCAAGGTCGCTGAGATGACTAGTGACACTCCCAGTGTCCCTCAAGTCTAAGTTCAGCCTCTAGGAAGGGTTGGGGTGAAAAGGCGTGAAAAATAAAACATCAAAAATGAAAGCTATTAGTGTCTAATCCTTAGTTTACGAGATCGTTGCGATGAATAGTTACACTCCCAGTGCCCTTTAAGTCCAAGCTCAGCCCCGATAGGAAGCGAGGGTGAGAAGGGGTGAAATATAAAATGTAAAAAATGACAGATATTAGCGTCTAATCCATAGTTTTTGAGGTTGCTGAGATGAACAGTGACACTCCTGATGCCCTTTAAGTCCCAGTACAGCCACGATAGGAAGGAGGGGTGTGAAGGGGTGAAAAATAAAATGTCAAAAATGACAAATATTAGTGTCTAATCCATAGGTTTTGAGATCACTGAGATGAATAGTTACACTTCCGATGCCCTTTAATTCCAAGTTCAGCACTGATAGGAAGGGGGTATGAGAAGGGGTGAAATATAAAATGTCAAAAATTCTGGCAATGTAATTGAAGTAACTATCTTAACAACGAAGGGAGAGAGAGAGAGAGAGAGAGAGGGAGAGAGAGAAAGTTAAGTATATCTTAGTTTAACCAGACCACTGAGCTGATTAACAGCTCTCCTAGGGCTGGCCCGAAGGATTAGATTTATTTTACGTGGCTAAGAACCAACTGGTTACTTAGAAACGGGACCTAGAGCTTATTGTGGAATCAGAACCACATTATAGCGAGAAATGGATTTCTATCACCAGAAATAAATTCCTCTTATTCTTCATTGGCCGGTCGGAGATTCAAACTCGCGGCCAACAGAGTGGTAGCTGAGAACGGAACCCGCTCGCCCAACAAGGAACTCAGAGAGAGAGAGGAAGTGAGAGAGAGAGTAGAGGTGGGTGTTTGGAAGGAGAGAGAGAGAGAGAGAGAGAGAGAGAGAGAGAGAGAGAGAGAGAGAGAGAAAGAGTTTATCGGTTGTCATTCGGAGTTTTCCCGGACAACGCCGGGTTGGCCAGCTAGTACACATATAAATACGTGTGTGTAAATATTTCATGTCTGTGTCACTCTCTCTATACATATATATATGTATATATATATATATATATATATATATATATATATATATATATATATATATATATATATATATATATATATATATATATATATATAGATAGATAGATAGATAGATAGATAGATAGATAGATAGATAGATAGATAGATAGATAGATAGATAGGTAGATAGATAGATAGATGGCAACAATACTTCACTACACACTTAAGCCAGTAGGTCCGTCTGTTGTCTCATGAGAGACAGACCTTCTCCCCTCCCGCACTGTGTGAATTGTAGAAATACAAGATTTTTTATTTATTGCCTTTGTTCAGTGGAGATGCTTTGTACTCTCTTCTGATAGAGGAACGTAACTTCCCCTCGCCCTTCCCTCCCCTCTATCTTCCCTCACCCTTCCCTTCCCCTTCCCCTCCCAATACCCCTTCCCTCTTCCCTTCTTTTTCCATCCCCTACCCCTTCCCTTCCCCTCTCCTTTCATTTATCCTCCCCTTCCCCTTCCCCTTCCCCTCCCCTCCCTTTCCCTTCCCCTCATTTTCCTCTCCCCTTCACCCTTCCATTCCCCTCTCCCTTCTCCCTCAATTCCCTTCCTTCTTCCCTCCCCTACCCATAGACTGTCATTGAGAGTTTTCCTGGGCAGCATCGGGTTGGTCAGCTATAATATATATATATATATATATATATATATATATATATATATATATATATATATATATATATATTATAGAGAGGAGGGAGGAGAGAGAGAGAGAGAGAGAGAGAGAGAGAGAGAGAGAGAGAGAGACCTCTTTAGTTGATTCTATCTAGACCACACAGTGATATAATGAGAGCTGCAGAACAGTAGTGAGCTAAATACTGCGAAATTTATAGCATGCAATATAACCTTAATATAGGTTTGCTATCGACTTTTCTTTGATGAACGCTTCCTGACATCACGCACTCACGAATATCTTAAATCTCTGTATGTGTGGGTGTAGCTTGTGAGCGCATAACTTTTATACAAATAAAATGTGTGTGACTGCTTATTTTTGTCAAAAGAAAGGGTTAACTCTATCTATCTATATATATATATATATATATATATATATATATATATATATATATATATATATATATATATATAGTTTTCACCTTAGAGGATGCAGCCTTGGTTCAGCAATTAAACGATAATTGCATTTTTTCTTATGAAATAACCATTATATTTATGTATATATATCTATTTATATATATAAAACAGTTGTTTTATTAGTTGTTTATATATATATATATATATATATATTACTAATTACTAATGCACAGAACAATTATGTATGTGATAACGTTAATATATATATATATATATATATATATATATATATATATATATATATATATATATATATATGTTTCAACTACTGAACCAAGGCTGCATCCCCTACGATGGAAGCTTACAACATCGGACGCTGCATGTATCTTCACAGGAGGTTCATCCACATATGTGCTGAGCCACTCACCTCAAACTTACGCAGCCTCGCTCATGAGAGCACAGCAGCCCTCTTTTTCAATCACCCTTCTTAATCTCCCTCTCATCCTTTTTTCCCAAACACCAGAATTTTTCAAATTTTACACCATTCTGCTGAAGTCTTCCTACCTATGCTAACGCTGTCCCCAGGTCTTATCAGTATCACTTCTTCCTCCCTTTATACTCAACCAAAACTTTGCCAACAATTTATCTCAGCATCTTCAACCTTTTTTCCACTCATTCACAGTTAATGACATCACTACACAACGACAACAGTGTTAAATAATCCTCACACATAAAGACACACACACACATATATATATGTGTGTGTGTGTTTGTATGTATTAATTTATGTACATGCGCATATGCACATATGTATGTATAAAGGTTATTTAAAAACTGCATTTTACTTCCTTTCCTATTTTGTGAATTAAGTAACGTGATTAACTGATGATGCAATTCCAGCGGAACTTGCAAAATAAAAGAAAATCCTATTATCTTGAAGAAAAAACATTATAATTCTTCACTGAGGCTTGTTTAGGCCTTGTAATCAAACAAATGACTGAGACAACGAAGATGAACTAGAGAAATAATCCTTAAATTTTCCAAGAAACGAAAGCAGCTCACTGTTTTTGGGGAAAGCGGACTTTTCAGAATGAAAGGTTAAACTAGGATGAAATATTCTCTGCTTCATTAAAAATCCTGTTTTCACTAACTGACTGCCACTTAGTATAGTGTAAGTGTTGCCAAGGTTTATGCAGAATTTGCGTACATGTGTAGAACACTTATACAGAGATGAAGGCCGAAAAATAAATGTTGATTTGATTACTGATTTTATATGATAAAAAGTTATCTGAATGTCCTTTTGGGCAGAGGATGGCGGTAACATTGCCTTCATTGTCGACAAATTCTGCAGTGCTATGATTGCGGGTGGTTTTCGAGTATAGAACGGTTTGTTATTTTGTACAGACCGAAGATCACCTTTTAGTCTAGTCGGAGTTTGTGGATTTTTAAGATAAATGTTTTAAAGGACTTATTTTTTATTCTGACGGGGTTAGGGAGTTACTCGCCCTTTGTTACTTTACCTGTACCTAAGCAACACTTTTCAACAGGAAGCTTCTTATGAACATGGTATATGTGCAACCTGCCCTCGCTTACTGGGCACAAAGGGAATCTGGGTAACGTACAGTAATGGACATAATTATGACCTCTATAGATATACAAGTGAAGGTATTCAGTATTTCTGTGTTTAAATATAATTAACTTTTTAGGTAGGTCTTATTGTGTCCGAAGAAATTGTGGTGATGGTGTAGGCTTCTTGTGCTTGTAGCATAGTCTCTATTTGCTCATTATGCTGTGTCTCCAAAACTTTTGCTTTTTGCTAGTTTCATTTACCTCCCAAAAGGCGGAATTAATTACGATGATCATCTTAATGGTGAATCATTTTTGCTTTGTCATTAATGGAGCTTTTACGACTCCAGATACAAAATTGCAGTTTGTTTTCCCTTTGCCTTTACCAAACTTAGTATTCAGTAGATAAAAAATTTAGTCGTCCTCTTTCTTGAGACAGTCTTTCTTTTTACCAAGAAATGGGGCTAATTTAGAGCATTTTTAAATCTATGCCTTGTAATCTTTTCGGAAATAATAATAATATTTGGAGGATGATAGGTTTTTAAATTTTTCATAAATATATTTCATGGAAGAAAAATCATTTCCCGAAGGATTCATATTGCGATAATGAGTTTCCAAAACCACTGTCAATGAACCTTTGCATAATGAAGTAAAAGTTTGTAGAAAGGTGAATTCCATATACTGTACTCCGATCGAATATTTTGCAGTACCGTCAGTGGTGTTCCTGACAATATTGATTACTTCTGAGGATTTCTATAATTTTATTATTATTATTTCACATGCCACCACCGGGCCGTGGCTGAAAGTTTCGTGAGCAGCGGCTGAGAGTTTCATGGGGCGTGGCTAAGAGTTTCATACGATATTACACGCTGTACAGAAAACTCGGTTGCACCGAAGATGCTTGAGCGCATTTTTTACTTGTTTATTGGGAGATAAACATGAGGTAATCTAGGTCACAGCTTAGGTTCCGCAGTTTCATTAGGAAAAATACACGTACAGTACACACGGTACCGAATGAGAAAACTAACGATGAACACGTTCATTTATAAAGTCTTAGGACAACTAGAGAATGCAGTTCCGTTACAAAGAGCTAATTCATTGGTGAGATATTACCTCCAGTCTTACGTGCAGAAAAAAAGTAAACAGATCACAGAGTAAACTTTTAACATCAAGACTGGCTAACGCTGTTATAAGTAAAGTGTCTTCTTATTTTCACACCCAAATGGCGCCAATTGAAGCCTTAACTCAGACACAACTGTGTCAAAATCCTTGAAAATCTGAAACATCTTTCAAATGTCAATGTGAGGGAGTTCCGCAAGGTGTTCTAGCATATTTCTCGAAAAGTTTCTAAACTTTTATCGGAATTTACCGGACAATGATCATATTTACCAGGTAAATTCCGACAGCGAGCAGATACGCACAAATAAATGATGATGCTGAAGAAAATAAAACCACGGACAGAGCGACATCTTCCACTACTATGATTTTTAAAATACAGAGAGATTTGGTATTACGCCTGTACTTGCAGTCCTTTGTTCATGTTCTATATATATACATCACATGATAATGAATGTACGAATCTTTTCTAAAGATAGGACTATTAAGTACAAATATGTTACAAATTCTTCTGATGATTGATCGAAAAAAAATAAGAGAGAGAGACAGACAGACAGACAGAGAGTCAGTTAAAAGCCCTGAATTCCTCGATTTATGTACATATAAATATGTCAGAGCCGCCAAATCTTCAGAGCTCCCCCAACGCCGCTGTAATCAGTGCCACCTTAAACCTACTGACATTCCTTGCACCCC
Source organism: Macrobrachium rosenbergii (assembly GCF_040412425.1). Taxonomy (NCBI): domain Eukaryota; kingdom Metazoa; phylum Arthropoda; class Malacostraca; order Decapoda; family Palaemonidae; genus Macrobrachium; species Macrobrachium rosenbergii. Next base: position 14,944,928 of record NC_089798.1, read on the forward strand.
AGTCCATTATGAAAATACGAAAGAGGGAACCCAGGGCCTCTGGAAGGTCACCTCACCCCAACCTCTCTCTCTCTCATACACACACAAACACACACGAACGCACGCGCACATTCGTATGTGACGTGTCATTTGCTCTAACTAACGATTTGAATCATGTGACATGAAGAAAAATAGAAAATAGAGAACAAGAGTCCCAGATCTTCTGGTATCTATCTTATATAAAAAAAAAAAATTTTGCCAGACCGCTTTATTGATGTGAGGCGTGAATAGTGAGTCCCCTACCTCTCCCCGTCTTCTAATTTCCTGTAGTTAAGCAATTAAAGGCCAGAGGAGGTTCTTACCTCAAAAACAGTATGCCGGTACAGATCCACAGACAGGGGTCACATTCATCACGCGCACATACTGTAAATTTAGCAACCACACCCATCTGTCTGATCCCTGCCGTTTTCTAACTGATAACCGTTAATCTGAGTCTGGGAAATGAACTGAAGGATGTGTCCATCACCGCCAAGATTTGAAGGTGGAGTATATCTAGCAACACCTTACCGAGATCTGCTCAGCCTTGAGAGGAATCCAGCAGTCATTTATTTTACAGTTGAAGATAAAAGTCGGCATTATATCCTACACTGAACCACTTGTGTTTCGCACCGGTGAATGGAAATGTTCTACACTTACTTGCTTTGTGTTATTTTGTTAAGTAATCATAAACGCTTAAAGCTCCCAGTTTTTCATCGAATTTTGTTCATGTATGATTCGTATTTTTAAGAGCGACGGGATTGTTTCCTGTTGACCTCACAGAAATCAAGTAGTCATTGCCTGTCAGTTTACTAACTAGCTTTCTGTGTGAAGTCCAAATGACAGAAACATTCTTCAGAAAAATGTTATGTATCTTGTAAATATATTTATCATGAATGTTGCTACTGAAAGCTTCTAAGACTTCGATTTTTGAAGTGACATAATAGACTACTCTCATCTAAATTCAATTTTATTTTTACCAATTTTTGTAAAACGATTTGGAAAAAAGATGGAGAAGATAAAGAAGAACATTACTGAAAGGGTGTAAATGCAACAGGCATCCATTCCTTCCGTAGTGATTAAATAAGATAAAGACCCCAAATACTAAGGAAAGGCTTGAAAGTAGAAAGAAAGTCTGAATATACAAGAATCTGCTGGTATAATGCGAATAAACAAAAAATAGTGACGAAAGACATCTAATACTCGGGTTCTTCGTTGGTTTCTCCATTCAGCAGATGAAATTCAGGAAGTAAATATCAGGTTCAAAATGTAAAACAATACCTCTTCAATAGTACGCAAGTACGATACGGTTTATACGGTGCTAGTACAAAGTCTAAATATTCCGAAAAGAGGCGGAACCAGACATTCACAAAGACGAACCTTCTTCCCATCTTGCTGGTTTGAACGCAGACGGCCACAGGACGGTTAACCCAGGGTAGAAGGGAACACGCCAAGAAAATAGGGAGGGAAAAAGAGAAGGTTTACCTGGAAAAAATTTGATTAGTCTGCGCAAGAAAGAAGCTAAAAGAAAGGCCCAAAGCTTTGCAGTAGACTGGAAGTCCTTGAACCGCGCGTTCCGATGATTCCCAACTTGCAAGAAGGGAATGTGGGTGTTGGTGGCCTGACAGGCGTTTTAAGACTCCCAGAGAGGAGGATGGACCCTGAACTCAGGCTCAGTGAAACAGTGCAGCCACCTTAGTACAGTAGACGCAACGGTGTCTTGAGTCATCTTCTTCAAGGGTGCGAGGAAGGTGTCAATGGCGTCCGATTAATGTCCCCGACAGGTTCATATTGGGGAAATGCCGAGTTACTGATTAGAAGAACACCCTTGGATTTCTGGCTCTCGAGAGTGGAAGCTAGGGATGAAACACTCACACGTTCCAGGGATCTGAATAAAAATGTACAGCCATATATATATATATATACAGTATATACATATATATATATATATATATATATATATATATATATATATATATATATATATATATATATATATATTATAGTATTATATATATATATATATATGTATATATATACATATAGAGAGAGAGAGAGAGAGAGAGAGAGATCAAACTATCATAGATGTTGTGATATTAGCATGCCTTTACAATTGCCATTTCGTGCGTTTGGGATAAACTTGAACAACGTGCTTGTTTATCTCCTGCAGTTCAGACAGTATCTTGAAGAAATGAAGACACGTGAAGTAAATGTATCTCCTAAGTAAGACGCTACCAAAACTAGCATTCCCTTCATATAGCAGCACTTACAAGTTCACAAATCATGTGTATAGCCAGCGTTGCTCAGCTAAGAAAGACAAGATGGGTAAAAGTAGCATTACCTCTGAAATATATCCGAAGATAAAGCTTTAATGACGTAGCAGCTTCGCTATTCGACGTTTTTTTGCGTTCTAAATAAAAAATCAAAGAGAACAGAAGCCTCCATAATAAAACAAGAGGTCGTAATATCTCTCCCGGTCGATGGATTGGCATATTCCACGGAAGGTACAACCTGTTAAATAATGCTCACTCGAGCGCTTCTTGTGATATTATTTAGGGATGGTTTCAAACTCTTGTTCCATCACGGAAAGAAATTTGGCTTGATACATAAGAGTGTCATACTCAGTTTCATCTGAATTTTTTTTACCAAGAAGCCAATAAATTTCTCTAAGGTGTCATTACTTTCTCTTATTGATTTAATAAAATGAGGTAGGTAAATAACAGGTTAGAAGCGATTCAGTTTAAACCAATATCAGTAATGATTTATTTCATAGGGAATGCTCGGTATTCGTTTACATTAATAGCAAAATAAGCTGAAGGATTGATTTCGACTTAAATTTTCAAATATCAATAAATAGATGCCAATGTATCAGCGTGAATGCATCTTTGAAATTTAATGACCACAATCTTTCAGTGCGAAGAAACAACACAAACGAGACCTCCTCCAATCGGTTCAAAAAGATAGGAGTATATATTCAGGTACTGAGAGACTCCTCATGACTAGACAGAAACCACAGGACTCTCAGAGCACGTGCGAAGGCACGTGTTACAGTCTTAGAGTCAAGAGCCAAAATATACTGAATGAGTTGCTCGTCCAGTGTTTCAGATTTCCCCTCATTATCTGTGGGTACGAAGCGTATGCACCTTGTCCTCAATGTTGCGAATTCTGGGGTTGTTAATTAAACGTCTAAACGTTGTTCTTATTAATATTTTGATTAGTTAAAACATAACTTCTGGCAACGGATGAGATGAAGATTAGGCAGTTGTCACTGTACTGTATAATCAGTGGAAATGTTTTTATAATACTTTCTGGGCTCGCTATAAATATGTATTGAATTCCCATCAGTTCCATATGCCAGATGTGTATGAGGACAAGGCACTACAGGAAAAAAAATTAGAAACTACTAGTATGTACAATTAAAAATCTGTCAAACAGCAGCACAGTGAGAAAAAAATCAGACGGTGAAAGGTTTCAATTAACACCAAGAAATTACTTCTAACCTGGTGCAACACTAGCGTTACTTTACACAAAAATTAAACAAGTTAGGCAGTGGAATAAAACAATATTAACTCAAATAGATGGAAAGATAAAAGTACGTTCAATCAAATACGTTTGTAACCATAATAGCTGTGTAAGGTAAGTGCCGTGAATATCAATTAAAAATAGCAACGAAGACTTTGTCAGAGATGGGAATGAGAGGAACATCTGAAATTATCGTCTAGGTAAATCTTCCGTATGTCAGTACGCTATACATTTCTCATGAAACACAGCGCTGAGCAGCAACTTCGGGGTAACAATGACACTGAAACAGGCCTGGAAAAAACGAAGAGGGGCCACAAGTACGAAAGAAAAATGAGTGGAGCGATGGCAGTGAAAACAGAATCGTCGAGAGTAAGCTTTTGTATGTAGTTATCATACATTATTTCGGAACATTATTTCGATCAGCTTGAAAGTTAATTGCTACAGAGGAGAATCATTCATGGTGTAACATAGACCGTGCAGTGTTTGACTGTAAAACTGCTCTTAATATAGATAAACTGCTCTTAATATAGATATTCTGTTTGTACAAATGTGTATAAAACATGTTTTTCCATGAACAGTAAAATTAGATTTCATTTTTTTTTTTCAGGCATGCCGAGTCACGCATGTTAACACAAATACGTATCATCATACACATATGCACACTACATATATATACAGTATATATATATATATACATATACATATATATGTGTATTTATATACACATATATATACATATATATATGTTTCTGACTGATATTAGGATCGAACCCCGGTCTTTCAATTGAAAGGCAAGGACGCTGCCCACTAGGCCATACAAGTCTAAAAGAAGTTGGAACCTGAGAGCAACTGCACCCAAGGAATTACCTGGGCAAGTTAACTGCTTGCATACCAGCGAGTTTTCCCCAACTTCACGACTCAGCAATGACCCAATTGACAGCATTTCATTCGAATTATCCCTTCTGAGTGAATAAGATAGAAATAATCAACACACAGTCACATGATATGATCAGAAATTTATTTCTGTTCCACCTGTGATTGTGTGTTGGTTATTTCTAACACACACACACACACACACACTATATTATATATATATATATATATATATATATATATATATATATATATATATATATATATATATATATATATTGTGTGTGTGTATGTGTGTATGTATATACATATAAATATGTAATATATATATATATATATATATATATATATATATATATATATATATATAATATATAAATCAATTCACTATGTCTTGGGAATAACTCACACTCAAGGAGAAACGTGATTCAGAAGGGCTTCTAGCCCGCTTAGGATTCCAACCTGTGACCTTGGTTCAGAAACAAAGGTACACATGCGACTTTGGCCAGTCGGCTATCAAGAGAGGAATACGTACATGAAATCGATGTTGACTCCTTTCACCCTGATAACTGTTTGGCAGGTTTGTAACAATTTGCTAATCATGTGGTAACGCCTGTTTATGAACGTGTGTACATATGAAATTCACTAATGCAGGACGAAAGATAAACAAGTAAAAAATGTGCCGAAGTTTTTTCGGCTCGATCGAGTTTTCTGTACAGCTGCTACAGTGTATAATCAAGGCCACCTAAAATAAATCTATCTATCTCTCTTTAGGTGGTCTCGGTATAATGCTGTATGACCCGCGGCCCACGAAACTTTAACCACGGCCCGGTGATGGCCTATCCTATATCGTTGGCAGATGCATGATTATGGCTAACTTTAATCTTAAATAAAACAAAAACTACTGCGGTTACAGGGCTGCAATTTGTTATGTTTGACGACTGGAGGGTGGATGATGAACATACCAATTTGCAGCCCTCAGTAGTTTTAAGATCTGAGGGCGGACAGAAAAAAGTGCGGACGGACAGACAAAGCAGGGACAATAGTTTTCTTCTATAGAAAACTAAAAGTACCTTTGTCCACAGAAAAACAAAGGCTTTTGCTGCTGCAAATTATTTTTCAATAGTTCCTTGACATCTTTCCAGCTTATGGCGTTACGTATTCGAGGACGAAGTCATTACTAGGCCCTTATATAGCAACCGAAAAAGGCCAAAAATAATGCTAATGACCCTCCCAGTCACTTGTCTTTCCCCTCCTGTAACACGTCAATTATGTCAGTCAATAATTCACTCTACCAATGACGGAAGAAGCCGTTATCTCTCCAACCTCACTGACAGTTCCGGCGCTCTTTGTGAAAGGTTCTGAATATTTCAAGAGTGTTTAGTTATTTCATCTGCAAATTACGTCCCGTCTTTCTTCATCGCAAAACAGCGCGTCGGTAATTTTGTTTTATTGTTATTTTTATGTTAAGGATGTTAGTGAATCAATATGCTCGTTAGCCATTCAATTACTCGGGACCAGTCTGGAGTTATCAGCACTCATGGTCAAGCTCTTCTTATCACCGACTTCTGTCGATTCATGCATCGATCACTAACCTGGTTTCGCTTCTGCAACAACGCCCAAACACACAGCTTCTAGAGGTTTACCTGAAAGAGAATAAAGGCTTCATTTACTTAACAGTTATTATGTATGACCTTATTCAATAGCCCAAACTGAAATTGCTCTCTTTGTATTGATTATCCTAGTCAGGCTATAGTCAGCTGTAATCGATGAACTGTAATGACACTTAATTAGTGAATTACCATCCGGTAAACAATATAATGTAGTCATTACTTGCTCTGGAATTATGAATATTTATTTGAACGTTCAAACGGAAAAAAATTGCAAAGAATGCACAAATTATTGTTTCAGTTGCAGTAACCTTCAATAATTACAGTATATTTCTTATATATATGTGATACAGTGTATGAGCGCGTATGTGTATGGTGATGCGTTATGTGCCAACATGTGTGGCTCGGTAAGCTTGAAAAAATGAAATATTTGATTTTCACTGTACACGGCAAATTATGTTTATACACCTTTGTACCAATAAAAGGTCTCTATCATAAACTGCTTCATTGTTAAATATTGCAGTCTATGTTGCACCAAGAATGATACTTCTCTGTAGCAATTAACATTTCAAGTTCATCAAAGTCATGTTCCGAACCGAAGTATGATAACCACATACAACGCTCGCTCTTGACGACTCTGTTTCTTACTGCCATCGCTCCACCAATTTTCCTTTCTCACTTCTGGACCTCTGCATTTTTTCCAGGCCTGTTTCATATCATTCTTACTCAGAGCTGTTTCGTAAGAGATGCAGCACCATACTGATGTAGGGAAGGTTTAGCTAGACGATGATTTCAGACGTTCCTCTCATTCCCATCTTTGACAAAATCTCCGTTGGTGTTTTTGTCTCTGTTCTTCTCGTCACCTGTCGCATATCAAATGATTCTTGGAATATTAAATACGGTATCTAATGTAATTCCAGATCATCTTAGTTGCCAAAACTTGATATTATTGATCTGGAAAAATCAGTAATATCAAGATGAGAACAGAAAATAAGAACAAAGATTTCAAAATACTTTGGCAATATTTATGAGGCATAACTATAAAGTGAAAAAAATGTTAAGTATAACTTAGTTTAATCAGACCACTGAACTGATTAACAGCTCTCCTAGGGCTGGCCCGAAGGATTAGACTTATTTTACGTGGCTAAGAACCAATTGGTTACCTAGCAACGGGACCTGCAGCTTATCGTGGAATCCGAACCACATTATAGCGAGAAATGAATTTCTATCACCAGAAATAAATTCCTCTAATTCTTCATTGGCCGGCCGGAGACTCGAACGCGGGCCCAGCAGAGTACTAGCCGAGAACGGTACCGGCCAGTCCAACAAAGAACTAAAAGGCACTGGGTGATAGGTCATGATAACGAAACATAATCCCTTCTAAAAACAGCTCAACAAAAATTCAGACTTTCCAGTCAAATGAACAGAAGAATGTTGGATGCCTTCTCTTTTTTGCTGTGCTTCTCATTCATAAGAAATTTACAAAAAAAATGAACGCATTATACAGCATTTAATCTGCGATAACTCTATATTGGTAAACTGTCATTTATCTTTCCCCTGACCTTATTTAAGGTGCTCTGTGAGACCATGAAAATACGGGAAGAAACATAGCTGTACAAGATCAAATAAAGTAGGCAGAATTTACAAACCTACGATCGACTTAACTTATGGTCACAAACAGAGAATTTAACGACTGACCTTCCATGCTAAGATAACAGTAAAAATTCTTCTCGTGTACTGAACTGATGTATAATTCTGATTTAATTTCCTTTAAAAAATGACTTATTTTCATTCAAAAATAAATTTTCACCAGAATTGGGTAAATTTACTGAGAATTTACTCTGCGCCCTCCATTTCAAACTGCGGTTGTGATATGAGTTACAACAAGGAAGTAATGTGCTAATTATCAGGAAGTGAAAACCCAGCCTTGTGTATTTTCACATATTCCCGTATGAGCAGCCAAAGACAAAGTCCCCCAATTACAGTATATATACAGTATATGCATATATATCTTCCCTCTTCCCTCAGAGTGTGTTGCTTCAGAAGATACTACTCCTTTGGTTTTCAGCAAAGGGGATGAGGTTTCTAGGCCAACTCATCCTTGACTACGCTGATTAGACAAAAAGTTTCGTTTTGAGAGAGGAGCTACATAAATTTAGTTTATTAGTGTACAGATAGCGGTATTTAGCCAAAATCTAACAGCTTTATTTATCGCAGGCACTGTGTCTTCTCACGAAATTCGTAACTGATAAAGAAAATTTATTGCACTGAATAGTAGCATATCACAGACCTCACAGTGGTTGTCTTTAGCTAATGGAAAGAAAAATCTTCGTAGGGTTACCGGATACAGCGCTGCAAATACTCAGATACATCACCAAATATAAATCATGACGAGTTTAGAAGTCAGTTTTATTGCTAATGCTGTACTTTACATAACATTTTGAATCCAAGGTTAGTTTCTCAGTTCTGTCAGTAATGTAATGACCAGCTAGCGTGATAAAACAGCGCAGGCAACACATATTTGTTCTGCACAATTTACAAACCTGATACGTGTTAAACAGATTAGCAGGTGTTATGAAAGCAATGTCATTTACTAGAAGCAGTCGCGTTAAAAAGAATGGAATCTCAACAGATTTTCATTGACATTTTAAGGGAGCTCTTTCTTATCACTGATATATTGCACTCTTTATTGTTACCGCAACAATTATAGTAAATATTCTCTGATATAACAGATATGAATTTCATTAATAAACTAATAAAGATAAGCAAATAAACACGGTTATATACATGAATAATTAAACATCTAAAAACTATGATAAAAAAATTGACTGAAATGTCATCGCACTTTAAAGTATCATTACTTGCCTTTCAAAACGAGTATAGAGCGGTATTGTGCCCGCTGACACCGAGTACTTTATTCCTTTTATCGACTTTGTCAGGACCTTTTACATTTAGATTAGCTCTCTCCTCATTGAATATGAATGTGAAAGATACTAGACCCATATTTTTATTTGATGTCTTAAGTTATAAAACCGTATATGCGATACAAAACAAATAAAGCAAACGTTATACCTGACACACATCACATACTGTTATTAGGTGAAAGTCACGTGATTGCTCAAACTGGATTTTGGCTTCGATTGCGCCCAGTGTGACTGTCGAGACTTTCTTTTGCCATGAACAAGTGGCAACAAAATCTTACAAAGAAGAGTCATTATTCCCTCTGACGAATTGTGATACAAGTTTCAATATCATTGGCATTGTTCCTTATGGATTTATGCTTCGCTCTCAAGCTCATGTCAGCTGCTGCTGTTGTATCGATCAGTAATTGTATGTTACTCCTACTTCTTTGCTTCGCTACTTGATCGATTCTCCGGGGGACTGTCAGACTTGCAAGTTGGATTTCCTCTAGCTACTACAATGTAATCGTTTATTTTCCTTAGGCTCTAACTTTTTCTGTCCTTTGCGTTATGATTCTCTCTCTCTCTCTCTCTCTCTCTCTCTCTCTCTCTCTCTCTCTCTCTCTCTCTCTCTCTCTCTCTCAAATTTTCGTTATGCATGCGACTTTCTTGAAAAACCGTTGACAATAAAAATAGATCTGTCATTCATTCCACGGAGGAAATTGTGATCCAGCGGTGTTTTCTTATTCCTGTTGGAGCTGAGTTATAATCAAATCTGTTTAGCGAGGACAAAGATAGACGCATAAGTTAATAGACTAATACAAGAATACATTCTATTCCCCTATCGTAGCTGAAAAAGCATCTTCTTAAAGGCCTTATAAATATATATATATATATATATATATATATATATATATATATATATATATATATATATATATATATATATATATATGTGTGTGTGTGTGTGTATATATGTATATGTGTATATATATGTATATGTGTATATATATATATATATATATATATATATATATATATATATATATATATATATATATATATATATATATATCTATATGTCTTCTATATATTTTAAAATGGATGTATGTACGTGTGTGTGTGTATGCATGTGTGTGTGTGTTCCAGCATAACTTTGAAATTCACTTAGCAATTTCAACCAAACTTGGTATTCATGTGACTTACTATCTAGAAAAGAATACTGTGGATGTAAGACATCACTGGCACCAAAGGGCACCAAAGGGGGTTGGGGGTGGGAAGGGCTTCCCTGAAATAGGGCTGGCTCTGCCCGAGACTTAGTAACTAAATAAACTCTATGGGTTTATCATACCTCATTTCGGTATCCATATAACTTACAATCTGGAAAAGAATACTGTGGGGGAAGACATCACTGGCACCAAAGGGGGTGGAGGTGTGAAGGGGGTGACATGTAAAAATAACTGAAATGAGAAGCTATTAGTATCTAATCCATAGTTTTCAAGGTCGCTGAGATGAACAGTGACACTCTCGATGCCCTTTAA
>NC_089798.1:14960388-14965388 GCF_040412425.1 Macrobrachium rosenbergii
GCCAGATCCCCAGTTTTAGATTTCTGTAAAAGAAAACTATTGAGATGGCTATTTGTCTGTCCATCCGTACTTTCCTGTCCGCCCTCAGACCTTCAAACCACCGAGACTAGAGGGCTGCAAATTGGTATGTTGATCATCCACCCTCCATTCCTCCAATCATCAAACATATGAAATTGCAGCCCTCTAGCCTCAGCAGTTTTTTATTTTATTTAAGGTTAAATTTACCCGCGAACGAGCGCCTGGCACCCATATAGGTGCCAACAACACAGGCCATCACTAGGCCGTGGCTGAAAGTTTCATGGGCCGCAGCTGCGTTTCATTGGGCGTGCCTGAGAGTTTTATTCATCATCATACGCTGTACAGAAAACTAAATTGCGCCGAAGTTTCTTCGGCGCATTTTTTACTTGTTTGGCGTTACCACAAATGTTAAGAGGTCTCTGTTGAAGAGACCAACTCAACATCATAGGAAAAGAAAGGGCCTGCACACCTGCACAACGACAATCGAGCAAGAAGTAGCAAGAGGAGTGACGAGAAAAGACTCTGCAAGTAAGTAAATAACCTTACTGCACCACAAGTTGAAGGAGGAAACGCTGACTGAGCTCAGCCGTAATCAGGGCGAAGAAAGCTTTCGACATCGTGTGACGGTTATGACCGAAAACCCTCACTTCAGACGCTGAGAGAGAGCAATGAAATCATTCTCAGGGAACTTCGAGACGAAATAAGGTGCCACTTCTGCAGCATCCACTAGCAACGGCCAACGTCCAGAGTAAGGCAGACGTATTCGCCTTCAGTCACGAGAATACGGGACCACAACCCAAATAGAAACGGCATCCGACACTCATCGTCCTAAGGCGTGAGAATCATGCCCACACCCGTATCCCTTCAAGCATATCCGAACACAGGATGCCGCCCCAGAAGCGCATGGACGAGCGCTTTACCCAGTTGTCGAACGACCGAATCAAGGGTAAGAGAGAGCGACAGACCCGAAACCATTACTTATGTGACAAAATATTCTATATTGGTTTTTGCTTAAACGTCCATAATGTGTAAATCTACCGTGAATTTCTCAACAGGAGTCCGTGGCAGCACAAGGCTGGCTAGTTTTCAGCTAAAACATTTATGTAATTCTCTCCTAACGAAATTGCCATGGGGCGAAGAAACGGCTGTCGGTTACAAAAATTAAACGGGAGGAAATACGCATAACTACTCCTTGTTCCTAAGAAGTATACCTGAAGGGAGGAAGGGGATAGAAAGACAAATTAATGAAATGAAATTGAAATTAGTCTCTAATACTTTTGTTGATTTTTAATACATTTTTATTGATTTTGACATATACAGACATTATATATATATATATATGTATATATATATATATATATATATATATATATATATATATACACACACATACATATAAATGTATATATATACACATATATGTTTGTATATATATATACATATATATACGTATATATATACATATATGTATATAATGTCTGTATATGTCAAAATTAACAAAAGTATTAGCAGAGACTAATTTCAATATATAGTGAGTGTGTGTGTGTCTGTGGAAGGATCCTCCACAGTGATACACTTGTGTACGAAGTTAAAGTATCACAAAATAGCCACACAACTTCTCTGTGTATGTATATATCTTCCTACTACTCGTGTTAGCCTTCAGTGAGAGGGGTGGTTTAGATTCCAGATTCTTTCATTTACAAAGTACAATTTATCAAGTAGCGGCTTCCGAAGACATTCAAGTTTTCTTTATCAGATACCGATGCACTGTGGAGATTACACTGCACTCGGGTTATATGTTGTTCCCAACATACAGTGTGTACCCGATGTAGCTGCTATCTTTTCAGTGCATCGGTACCTGACGAAGAAGACTAGATGTCTTCGAAAGCCACCATTTGATAAGCTGTACTTTGTAAATGAAAGAATCTGGAATCTAAACCACCCCGAGTAGTTGGAATTTACAATGTATTTGTGAAGAATTACAAAAACTTAAAAACTAATGGCTTCATCCATCTCCTGTGGAACAAAGAACAATGTCAGGAGGAACGGATCAAAAAGATAAAAAGAACACAAGGCAATAAACACTAAATAGTCAATATTTCTATTGAAAAATCTGAGGATCATCGCGGAGGGACACAGAGCTGGTCCTCCTCTTAGAGTCAAACTGCTCCGGTAGGGTTGTTATCGGTGATGTCTCTTCAGACTTGAGCAACGGGGTGAGGGTCATCAAGGCTGTCTTCCAGTAGGAGATCACTGACGACGTTTCTGAAGTTCTTGATTCCAACACACGTGCAAATTTCTTTGCTCAAAATACTGTTTTCGGTGATCCTCAGGCTGCCCTCAAAGGTGTTATCGAGCGCAGTAAGAGCTCCTTTAACTATTCTGATTGCTCTGTCTGAACTTTTATAGATGACTCCCATTCTTCAAGTCAATGGAATGTTCGAATTCCAGAGAGTGTTTTGCAATGGAGCTAAAAATATTCCCTATACGACCGGCTGCGACATACTTTCTCTGGTCAAGGGTGCGACCACTTGTTGCAACATATATACTATACATATATATATATATATATATATATATATATATATATATATATATATATATATATATATATATATATATATATACATTATATATATATATATATATATATATATATATATATATATATATATATATACACTGTATGTGTGTGTGTATGTATGTATCAGTTAATAATTTAATTAACAGTCATTGACTTTAGAGTGCTTAGGCCTTCTGTCTTAGGAGAAAAAATATAGGCTCACAAAGCGTGACGTACTTGTAGATAAGCCTTCTGACACTGACATGCATTGATCAGTCCCCGCTGCCAAATTACGGTCTTTCTTCCCCCACGGTAAGCTGAGATTCACGTTTTTATTTCGTATTAGCAAAATATATATACAAGTCCATCGCTGGAAGTAAAGACGCAAAAAAAATAACAACCTTTATCACTTAGGACAGTGTGCGATGATAAAACCTGGGAGTAACATCATAGGTGATATACAGGAAATTTGATACCATTCTCAACAGTTTACAGTTTTCTGCAAAAGAAAACTATTGAGATGGCTATTTGTCTGTCAGTCCCCACTTTTTCTGTCCGCCCTCAGATCTTGAACATTACTGAGGCTAGAGGGCTACAAATTGGTATGTTGGTCATCCACCCTCCAATCATCAAACATACCAAATTGCTGCCCTCTAGCCTCGGTAGTTTTTATTTTATTTAAGGTTAAAGTTAACCATGATCGTGCGTCTGGCACCGTGACAGTCCCAACAATACAGGCCACCATCGGGCCGTGGTTGAAAGTTTCATGGGCCGTGGCGGAGAGTTTCACACAGCATTATACGATGTACAGAAAACTCGATTGCGCAGAAGAAATTTCTGCGCATTATTTACTCGTTTTCTGTGATATACTTAACTTCTGATTGCACTCACTTATAAAAGAAAAGCTTTGATAAGAATAAAAAGCGTCTCGAATTTTAATTTCTAATATCCATTTACCCGTTACGTATGTGCCCTTTCAGCAACCCAGAATTCCACTTCGCATTATGTTCCATTATTTCCAAAACGACCAGCCAAACGTTTTACTTTGGATGTTCACTTCAACAAAGCAAATTACCACCTCACTCAAATGTTGGACAGCTTTCATGACTCATAAGTTTTAAAGAATGTAAGCGTGTTATGATATAGGGTTCGGGAACGTCTCTCACCACTTTAAAATCTTTTCTTGGATTTTTCCTTGATATGACCCCCAAGGGTTTTAACCCGGTCTGTATCCACCTTTGCGGCGTGTTTAATACAAGCCCGTTGGGATTACTGTAAAAACATAAAAGACTGTAAATATCCTAAAGATAATTATCCTACAGAAATATTAGTCATAGACAGCGACCCCTGAAAAACCTAGGAAAGGTCCCTTTTCCTTTCTTTATAACTTCAAAGACACATGGCCATTAGTGTCAAAATCCTCAAAAACAAGAGACTGCCTTCAGAAGAATAAGCTGGACAGCTGCATAAACCTGAATGATGACCGAGACAAATCCTGAACAGTAAAAATATGTTATCTTGATATATCCCATCCATGATAGCCAGCAACTTCAAGAATCTGCATGGCAACAAAATTTTATTGATCATTAAACCTCTCTCTCTCTCTCTCTCTCTCTCTCTCTCTCTCTCTCTCTCTCTCTCTCTCTCTCTCTCTCTGCTGTTATTTATATACTGTAATAAGCTCTCTCTCTCTCTCTCTCTCTCTCTCTCTCTCTCTCTCTCTCTCTCTCTCTCTCTCTTCTATTAAAGGCAGTAATAACTTTTGACATCTCTCAAAAGCTTTACCACGTGAAATGAAATTTGCTATTATACCGGATGCAAATTAGAATGGAATTTCTGGTGAGATCTGGCCATTTTCTTGGAATTTTCTTGTCAAGATAACCGTGAATGACTGACTAATCTGTTGGGTTATGGTGAGAGTCCGGATACGAATGCAATTACAGTTCAGGAACCGGATTTTGATTTGGAGGGTAATATAGACTTTTAAAGAAAACAACAGTCTGTGTTCCGGCAAGTTTTGACGAATTCATCTAGAATTAAACGTTGCCTTAAAAGGACAGAAAAAAGCGAAAACTACCGATTTCTTTTGAAAACCACGAACGCAAAAACTTCTCTCGAAAGCAAAGGAATAAAAGCACTCAATCGGTAGGAGGCGATAGCTTCCCTCCATCGTCAGTTTAGATCGAATTAGGTAAGCTCTTAAGCTATGACGTCATTAATGTGTCTCCTCCTCGCTTATTGGCTCCCCGTCCGAGGCAACGGGAGCTGATTGGTCCGTATAAAAAGCAGCCAAGAGCTAGAGCCGGACGAATAATGATCACATTAAGGGCACGAATGTTCCCCCGAGCTTATACTTACTGGTCTTGTCCACGAACGTAAACACGCACTGCCAAGAAGGACCTTCACTTACCCGTAACAG
>NC_089798.1:14970388-14980388 GCF_040412425.1 Macrobrachium rosenbergii
GCACTTGAAATCATATCAAGTCTTGTGTCTTTTCATTCTTTAACCTATCAGTTGCCTTACTTACATCCTCAGCAGTCATTTCCACAATCGTTCTCAAACTTACAAACTCAGTACACAAGCACTTGCATCACTCTTGCATCATTCAGCTCTGCCTCTCTTTTAACTCCTACATTCAGCAAAGTTCAAAATACTCCATCTACCCAGGTTTCCATTCACATCATACAACATTTCTCCATTTGCATCTTTTAATCTAGGATTAACTTGTTCTTTAACTTTTCATTATGTTTACTTCTCTATAGAACAACTTTTTCCTCACTGAAATACTTTCTCGCGCTTTTTGAATCCTAATTTTTTCGTAGCAAAGTTCGTTTTGTGATGTATTTACTCATCTGTTCAGTATTATACTCATTTTGTTGATGAAAGGTGATGAAACCAATTTGGGGAACGACAACAAATCATTAAAAAACTATTGCAGTGGCCTAATGAATAGAAAGAATATAAGGGAAAGTGGTTGTTCTAATCACACAAAAATTATGTATTTGAGCCAAAATCGAAATACAGGCGATGTTCTACGATTTACAACCCTTGCAAGTCTTACACAAAATTCCACGGAAGAACAATACGCTGCCCTCGAGTAGGTAATCGAGTCTAGGGAAGATCCAGCTATGTGGTTACACCGTCTTAGGATTTCATAATGCTTACTAACACAGTTCTCGTGACGGTTGTTCCGTCTCACCTGTCTGGCTTCTTCTACGCACCTTTCCCCTCGACAAACGACACGACAGACTTCTTAATACATTTACGTCTGGAGCGACGTTTGATAGAAGTCTGTGCCATTGCAACACTTCTTTCTTTCTTGTTTCTCTCGGTTGCTGATGAAGGTTTTGCATCTCGTTTATGTTCCTTTTTTGCGTTCTGGTCTTCTTGACATTCACTTCTCTTGTATTCGTAATTTCATTTAACAATCAAATTACTGTTGACCAAATTCGGTGTTATATGATAAAGAAATTCAGTTCCATTGACTAGAAAACTATTGCTCCACCTATTGTAAATTGTTAAAGATGACAATAAAAACAATCGCTGCATATGAACAGCGGTGTCATTTAGCCCCTTGCTCCACTAATCTAATCAGCAGTAGTCTAAGGAACATACTGTCTCCAACTCCAAGCCTCTCTCTCTCTCTCTCTCTCTCTCTCTCTCTCTCTCTCTCTCTCTCTCTCTCTCTCTCTCTCTCTTAAGTTCACTGGGCTTACAAGACGTAGTGCTCTAAAATCTTCAAATCCATTTATGAAGACGAGCCTGTTCAGACTAGATTTCACAAAAATTCTGTACAAAATAATAGCTGTAGGAATATATACTCGTACAGTGAGAAAATCGTTATAAAAAAGAAGGTATAGACTAAAATATGTATATACAATTTCTTCTGGGGCAGTTTGGAACTCGATTATGAAGACATCACCTTGCTTGCGCTAAAACTAATGTTTTTTACGCAGTCTCCAATAAACAAAGAAAGACAGATCAAGACAGTATTAGTGTGTACATATATGCGTACATGAAGAAACTAGAAGCCATATAATTTACATACAAACTTCCCCAGAAAGTAAAAGGAAATGTAATGTAACTGAAATACTGACGGTCCCTGCCTGTTCAATGGAACTGAAATACCTACGTTTTCGTGAGCAAAGTTCCTAAAACGCCAAGTTACGAAGTTCAGAGCAGTATATCTGGATAACGAGGTTAAGTATCAACAAGCAAGACGAATTCAAGGAATCAGAATCATAAAAGAAATAAAAAGAATACATGTTAAATTTCGCCAGAAATACAACAAGGTACTTTAGTAACCCGGAAAATGGTTGGATAGAACAAGTTCATGAACGAGATAGAAGGTAAAAAGGAATCGGAGAGACAAACTCAGCTTCATGAGTAAGCAAATAGAAACAACCTGAAAACAAAACAGTGCATCGCTGTTTCGAATCATTGTTTCGAACAGAACAAGAACTCACAGCACATAAAACGCTGCAACTGTCTCAGACCTTCCAGGAAACTGATCATGAAAAAATCATTTTTGCTGAATTGAAGCAACAATGGATTTCTCTTCCTGAGCATAATTTGAGGAATCTGCCATTTCAGTCTAACGACCTTAAGAAAGAAAAGCTGCATAATGTTCAACAAGTAACGATTGAAATGATACTATGAATATAGTCAAACATAATGTATATGATATCATATTGCATAACTTCTTAATTCATTCCTGAAAACTATGTTAACCTAGGGCATTTTAGTGATAATATATCATGTTATGATTTAGACTCAACCGCAACTTTATTAACACTAAGAATAGGTCAGCCTAATAGATCTAAGATCAAGTGCTCTTGTGAAGACAGATGTCAGCAGTTTTATAACGAAGATATGTACCTTTTCAACGGAAACTGTAATTACAGAAAGATCGGTCTTGTGCTTATGCCCCGCATAAAAGACCGATATCGCATAAATTCAGCCGCAAGCAAGAAAATGCCATGTCAACCGTAGTAGGAACCAGATGTATGATGAGTTTGTGAAAGAGATTTTGTCGATGAGCTGATATGGTGCATCCTCCCCGTCAGGTGATGCAGGTCATAATCTGTATAGCCTATGAACGCAAACACAAACGACTATACCAGATACAACTTATTTTCAGTGTTTCTTTAGTTGATGATGTCATGTTACAATAAATGCCTCGAATTTCGTGAATTTTACCCATTCATCAAAAGTTTTGCAATAATTATCAGTATCAGAATAGCGTCAACAATATTCTTCTGGTAAAGTGTTACGATGTCACACTGCCAAGTGGCAGAAGCCTCAGTGCACAAACTGCAAAGGTCTGAGACAGTTACAGCGTTTTATGTGCTGTGAGTTCTTGTTCTATTCGAAACAATGCTTCGAAACAGCGATGCATGTTTTGTTTACAGGTTGTTTTCTATTTGCTTACTCATGAAGCTGAATCTCTGCCTCCGATTCCTTTTTACCCTCTATCTCGTTCATGAACTTG
Organism: Macrobrachium rosenbergii; assembly: GCF_040412425.1. Taxonomy (NCBI): domain Eukaryota; kingdom Metazoa; phylum Arthropoda; class Malacostraca; order Decapoda; family Palaemonidae; genus Macrobrachium; species Macrobrachium rosenbergii. Next base: position 14,973,417 of record NC_089798.1, read on the forward strand.
TTCTATCCAACCATTTTACGGGTTACTAAAGTGCCTTGTTGTCTTGCTGGCGAAATTTGGAGTACGACATACAGTTACCTTCATTATTTTTTTCTCTTTTGTGAGTTTGCTTATGATTACCCCCTCACTATCCTGCACATTGTTCAACTGCTGTTCTGCATGATTTTCTCTTACTCTCCACAAGGACAATTTGTCATTTCCCGAGATACGATTTTCAATATGATCTGCGTCGCGAAAACTGTTTCATATAGGCCTACAACGAACTTGTCTTCTTTATTTAAATCACTTATGCATGAAATATATATATATATATATATATATATATATATATATATATATATATATATATATATATATATATATATATATATATATATATATATATATATATATAGTACAACAACGAATGCGAATGCGCGTGCATCAAGTATATTTTTTCTTTCCAATCTTGAGAGATTTTCATAGACCCATTTGCCTTGTTTCCATCCACCACATAACCGTGTCCTTCCTCATATTAAATACCCCTCAGGTGCCTCCTCTTGCAAACACTTTCGGGTACTTCCTGAAGGGTATCTTCAGAATCACCAGTTAGTTGTGTATCATCTGCAAGCATCAGCCTCTCCACTCTCCCTTCATGGCCCATTTACCCATCCGGTCACTTTGCACCTACGTCTTTTCTCTTCCCTCTAACGCCCTCTTTCACTTAATCGATTATTCAACAGCAGTAGAACCACAGCACACTTTTGTCTCACCACCATTTTTACTCAGAACTTATCATTCTCCCATCTAAATATTCTTAAGCATGTTTGACTTTCATTAAAAAAATTTGTGTGAGTGTGAGTGTGCGTGTGTGTGGTTGTAATAATCTGTTACTCAACTTAGTCGCGAGTTCTTCATGCTTTCAAATATTAAGCCTCAAATAACCCATTAACGCATAATTCACCCCAACGTTCCGATGCCTTTTTGTGTTGCTGCACGATTAAAGGTCATTATGTCATCTCAGTTATCATGAGAGGTATCAAGCTATATCACCCTTATGGCATCGTTGTGATCCTGGTCATGCATAATTTCTTTTGGGTGTAGGTTATTCCCCAGGTGCAGCGAGTTCATTGTTAATGGGTCATTTGTGTCTTAACTTTTGAAATTATATATACATACACATATGTATATATATACATATATATGCATGTATATATATATATATATATATATATATATATATATATATATATATATATATATATATATATATATATATATTTATATAAATATATGTGTGTGTGGTATGTATGTATGTATGTATGTATGTATGTATATATGTATGTATGTGCATGTGCGTGTCTGCGTGCGTGTTTGTGTGTGCATGCGTGTGGAACATGTGTATGTTAAATATGTGGAAAAAAATAATGAGTAAAAATAAAGACATACTTCCTAACATTGCTACTTATTGTGCTGTCAAGTTACATGACTAGAAGCTGAGTCCATCTTTCCGCTCTCGAGAGCAAATGTCATGTTATCGCTCACAGTTTCGAGCTGAGCAAAATCTGAGTCTGGTTAAGATGGGCACATCTGAGGAGTATATGCTAATCGAGAGATATATAATATTATAGAAATTATTTATTACGGCATGTTTCACTTTACCCCTGCACTTTCCCACAAAGGAAACTTTCCATAGTGGAGGTTGAAGGAGAGGAAATGCTTAACTTATAAAGCAAGATTTTATTGCTCTGTCATTCGAAGAAAAACAGCTGCAGGCTCATCTTGAAAATTAACGAGTGCATCCCACTTCTAAAGCTGATAAAACCAAATAAAATCATAATCATCATGATAATATTCCCTCCTCTTCTTTTTAAGAAGGATCAATATTTGAATTTAGTTATCTTCAGCCTTGGCAAAATTCTCTCGGAATTCTATTTAGCTCTCAGCATTTGATCGTATTCCTTTTCATTTTCAGTCATTATTGCACTCTGATATCAATATCGTTAAAAGATATAGTTGAGGTGAATAAAAGATGTGAAAGGGTTCAGGTTTCTTATGCTGCTTCATTTGAAGCCTTGAGAAGTATTTTATAGGTTTCTTTTAAATAGTGGAGAGCAGTCTACAATTTCTTTTATGACTTCTGCTGCTTAGTTTCGATATATCTTTCAGACAATGTACCTGCCTTATGGAGCACACTTACTTGGCAAATCTCTTTGCTTGTAAAAACAAAATGTGTACATTTTCTGCTCCAGGTGCCAAAGCTCTCTTCAGCTAAACATAATATAGAGGGACAAGGGTACTCCTCAGTAAGTGACCAAAGGCTTATATTCAAACTTAGTATAATCAAAACTGGATTTGCCTATGAATCTGTCCTGCTGAAGATCGTTATCACCTAAACTCATGGACTTATGTTTGTTCGTTTAGTCGAAGATTTTTAGAAAAATGACGTGAATTACAGTCTCGACTTACTCTTCAAATTCCGCCAGAGATTTCCAGTGAGTCTGTAGCGTCCTACACTGCAATACAGTATAAGGGTCACCAAAGAACTAGATTTTCTTTCTTCTTGTTATTAAATACTAAGCTATGAAAGAGCAAAATTACAATATCATGTGGTTGTAAAAAGGGTTGTTACCTCAAAATATAATTTCTTATTCCTCTAACATGATGAACTGTTTTAAAAAACAAAAACAAAAACCATTGACGCATGCTGCTAAACGGATGATCAATGAATTTCGGTGGACTCGCACGAGATAATAAATCAAAGACGAACATACAAAATTTATAAGCCCCACCCTCCCTCACAGAATGCAGGTCCAAGCTAAGCAACCATGCATCAATAAAAATTGACACACACACACACACACACACATATATATATATATATATATATATATATATATATATATATATATATATATATATATATATATATATATATATACATACATACATAGACAGATAGATACGGGATCAGCACCGCAAAGGTCTTAAGCAAAATCAGGGGTGAAGATGAATATCCAGTATGGAACACGAAATCAAGGAACCTGCCGTGCCAGCGGCAAGTACGAGCAAGTGTGTCCGCAGACAGAAGCCGCATGACGAACGAGAGATGAAAGCAGGCCTAAACCACAGCAAGGAGATAAGGTTTCGTCTGATGGCTTGCCAAGGAATTCGGATGGTTAAGCTGTTGCTTTTGCTTGTTCTTCCATCTGTGGAAAGTCGGAAAACCTCAGAATTCTTGAAGATCGAATTTCTATTATTTCTAATTTTATTACAGGCATTTAATTTCGGACGAGCATTAGAGGAAAGGATACGTAGATGATATTTCTCTGAAAAGCGCTGGGAAAGAAGGCGATGGAATAAGAATTATATGATAAACGTCGGTGAAACAATTAACCAGCCTAGGGAGTTGGCTCATACCTGCTTCTGCTGGTAGTCCCATATATTTCCCATTTGCAAGGAATCATTGTCTTTCTTTACTCTAAAGGAAAAAATATGATCTAGTCAGACGAACATTCAGGTAGCGTTCAACAAAAATAATTCTTTGCCCAGTCCCAAAAAATCTTTGAGGCTTTACTACGTTCTGGCTATATTTGGTCTCTTTTTGAAGATCCATTAGAAAATATAAATTTCGGCTGGCACAGTATCAGATTCTTCCTTTATTCAGATTCTTCATTTATTTTTAGTTACGCAATGAATTTAGCAGAGATCACAGTGCCGCAGCAGCAAATTTCTGAACGTTACTTATTGTCTCTAGTGTTAGTATTTTCATACGATAAATCAAGACAAAGCAAATATGAGGAAAACTGAGTTAAAAGCAGTGAAGTTTAAATCTGTGACAGGTAAATAAACATGTAAAGAGGAGTCGATCAAAAAGATGTCATAACTCACAGCCCATCATTCATTTTAATGTCGGGATTGGTATTGTTAATGTTGCGTTTAAGAGATTTTTTAATAACAAGCCCAGCTGACTTTCATCTTGCTCCATCTGAATTGGGGTCACACCCAGAATGGAAATGGCTCTTGCCCAAAACATACACACCCCACATCTTTATCAGAGTAGCTTGTTGTTGTTAATGATTAAGCTGGCGTTTTGCCAGCACGGGCTCTTGCTCATAGAACAGCCCGTAGGACCCTGTACACACTTCGGTCTAGAGATCGGTTAAAATCGATTTCTGAAGAATAGAATTAAAACAGAATACAGGGTTTAGGCTCGAGGCCAAGCGCTGGGCCCTATAAGGCCATTCAGTACTGAAATGGAAATTGAGAGTCAAAAGGTTTGAAAGGTGTAACAGGAGGAAAACCTGGCAGCTGCACTATGAATCCATCGTTAGGAGAGGGTGAAAAATAAGATGGAGGAAAGAGAATATGAACAGAGGTTCAGTAAAAGGAATGAAAGGGTTGCATCTAGGGGCCGAAGGGACGATGCAAAGAACCTTAAGTAATGCCTATAGTGGATTCCTAGGGAGGAGAAATTATCACTAAAACCTCTTAGCTACATGGGACTTAACTCTTGACTGACTTTACGACAACAAGTTGAAATCTTTCGACATTGAATTTCCATTTAATGTTGAAAGACGTCTTCTGGCATACCATTCCCCAAAGAAAATCTAGTCAGAATCGTCATTCGCCTAAAAACATGATCCCAAGACAAATTCAACCTGAAAAGGACAAGTCTAGCCTTCTAGTTATCCTAGAAGATTTGTGCCGAAGTCTGCTCTAAACAATTTATGCTGCAGATTAATTCCTGATCCTTAATCTAATGCAGATCATTGTAAGGTCCTAGAGGAAGCCTTGTTGCAATCAGGAAATATCAGTTAAGAAGAGTTTTAAAAGAAGCATAATTTTCTGGAGGTTATCAAAAATCATTATTGATAAGAAAGTGTTTTCAGAGTTTTCGTTTCAGCATTTTGGTGTTGTTGAATCTGACTGGGAATTTTGAACCACGTCGACTGTTTTCTAAGGTAAAAATATTTCCTTATTTTTAGGTTCTACATTTTTCATATATTTCTCCTTTGTGGATTTCTTCTCTTCCGAATAATAACAAACGCATATTTGCTATACTATAAGTTATATTTCGAATGATCTTTCTTCACTATTATTACTTCTCTGATGTGAGTCACTAAATTGAAATAACAGAAAGCTCGCCTATTTCACCCAGCCTTTGAGGATAAAGAGACGCATTGACGCGCCCTTTCCTGATGCTTGTTATCCTCAGAAAATCCGTATTATCGACAGATTTTAGATCTTAAACGAATTTTTACTTGTCTCTATCATTTATCGTGTTTGTCGGAAGGACATAAATGTTGCTGAATACAGAGGACATAGAAGAATAAGTTCGCCCGAATGAAAAATAATACGCAAAGCTATAACAATGGTGAAACTGTCTTAAGGTTACATGAACTATAATAAATAGTGGAATACGAAGATTTCTTGACAGGGTGCTGTACTATAATGATGCATGAAGAAAAATAATAATTGAGCATCTCTTGATTCTGCATGATTACTTAATCATCTGCATTACTGATAATTAGAAAATGAAATCGCTTCTATTCTACGATTTTCTCATTTCGTAAAATATAAACTATATATGTATTAAGACTATACATGATAACACTCTTATCCTTCAGTCTGATACCAGATCACATTTTAACAACCCATTCATTGTGGTTATAATAAATAAGGTAACGCTGCAGATCTTTCCGAGCTTTAAACGAAGATGATAGTAACAAATGATATCTTGATGGATCATAATGTCAGACTTTGGTGTATCACAGGTTTTACAAATTTCGTTGAGAAGCAACACAGGAAGGATTTTTTGAGGAGAATCGTGGACGCAGAATGAAGATTGCCTGTTGGCCCATGGTGTTTATGATACTAAAAAGTGTTAAACCTACCACTGACATCATGCAAACGGAATCCACTTAACAGAACTCAATGTAAACAAAATAAACTTTGCAGGTGAAATAAATATGACATAAAAAAGACATTGTCAAAATATGATCATTCGGTGAGCCATCAGAACTTCAGAATCTTGTAGGGATGTGCAGATGGAAGAAACTCGACAGAATATTTGCATGTGGACAGGAATGCCTTTTGCTCCGGAAGTTTTTACTGTAGAGGCTGAAAAGGATTTAAAAAAAATGGAAGAAATACAACTCTGCGTCCGGTTATGAGAAAATTGTCGAAATCTTAGCTTTTGTGTGTGATTCAGCCATTAGATAAGGCGACGTCAGAAGTGGATTAAAGAAGGTAAGAAGTATCTAAAATACTGTCAGGGACTAGACACGCAATACATTATAAAGAGAAATTTAACAAAATAAATTTAAATAGCTAAGAATGACTCGGAAAGGAAGATGTATTCTCGAGATGCTTCAAAAATTCTGTGCAACCACATTTTACTTCCAGAGGCTTCAAATTTGAGAATTATTAATGTTATCAGGCCAATAGCACCATATGGATGAGAAGAATGTATTCTTTGTGCACAACATTGTTTAGATCAGCCGGTCCTGCACTTGTTACAGAGGCAAGGTCCTGGAGGAGCAATAATTCTGACCATAGAGACGTAAAAGTTGTTCTTGAAATTGATGGAACCCCAAGACTATGATTGTTAAGAGATGTAGTGGGTACCAGTAAGGATGGTAGATTTCAGTTGGTAGTGAAAGCTAAGACCGAGTGGAGAGTCTTCTGAATACTGTTGATACACATGATTTCTATTAACGACTGAAACGAAACTACTCGGTGACGATGAAGGTCTGGTACGAACTGCACCATGTCGCAGAGTCCCGAGAGGAAACGGAGTAAGCAAGTTTGAGTTTATGGTTTCCGTATGGGAACATCGCACGTCCTTGTCTTTATGATGAAAACTAAAAGAGAAAATAAATCAACTCTGGCTACGAATAGAGATGTGATTTTCATCTCATCCTTGTCCATTTCCGAGTTCATCCAACTTGAAAGCTCTTCGCCGTGACGAAACTGAGGGTACATGTTACT
>NC_089798.1:14985388-14990388 GCF_040412425.1 Macrobrachium rosenbergii
CTCATGTTACACCCTGTATATATATCTAAATATAAATGTGTCTATATATATATATTATATATATATATATATATATATATATATATATATATATATATATATATATATATATATATATAGACAGAGAGAGAGAGAGAGAGAGAGAGAGAGAGAGAGAGAGAGAGAGAGAGAGAGAGAGGGGGGGGCGGTATTGGGGGGGGAAGTTGGGGAAGGAGTCTACTGTTCACTTTTGACAGCTATAATAACCTTTTAATTCTCGAAGCTTAGAGGTCATTTTGGCAATTACAGATACAAACGCATATACATACACGTGTGTTTGTATGTGGCACAATCAGTATAAAAGTTTGATATGGGATTGTAAATCTTTCTTTATCTTTACATACGTTAGATAATGACGAAAGAAAACTGGTCTTCCTTGAATTCCTCAATGGGCATTAAAAACGTGTTCATCCTTGTATTTTTATTTATATGATTTTTAGTTCTGACAGTGCTACTACATTTAGAATATGGCGGATCTTCATAGCAAAGCAATGTTGACTTTTGTCGTAAACGTAGAATTCATTGCGTTTGTTGCAAAAATTTACAACAGCGACACACATCCTCTCTACTCCTCTTTGCAGACTGCTGTTGCAACAAGAGTCATTTTCTAGTATCAGGTTTAATGTTACTCAGTTTGCAAGGAGGTTTATCTTGGCTATAGCTAAAATATGGAGTAGTGCAGTTGTGGATTCCTTTGATCTCCAAATGTTTCAGCTTGGATCAAATTCATTCTTACTTTTTGATGACGTCTCCCGAATTCAAGTGTATCGGTTTTATTTTCTATTCCCTTGTGTTTACATATCTAACACCCTTTTCTATAACTTGTCTCTCTCTCTGCAGGCTGATTTACCCTCAGAGCACTCTTGGGGTTTTAAGCCCGTTGACTCTGTTCACAAGGTTTTCAGCTGAAGATTTAGGGGAAGAAAACGAAAAAGCGACTTTCGACGGCATTTCACTGACCTTTCACAACTACGTCTTTATTACGACTTCCATCTCTGTAAGAACATGGGCATTTGAGTATAGTGATCTCTCCCGTCGTAGTGTCATGTTCATCATACAGGGCCTTTCCTGAAATCTCTGTAACGGGGTTACAAAGCCTGAGGATGCTGGTTTTGTAACTGAATCCATAGCGCTGATATCCTTCAACTCACGATATATTGTGTAAGGACCTCGGCTTCTCTTTCGCGTCATAACTCAATATCTAAAATGGAACGGGCTGCGAGATTCAATTTTCTGAGAATGGTTTCGCAACAACGTTGGTACCTAGAACGAGCATCTCTCCTCGAAGGAGGTGGCCACCAGTTACTTATTGCAAAATTCCCTCATCATTGTACATCCTCGGAGTTATGTCTCCTGCTAAGGTTTAAAAGAATGTAAGAACACAAATTCATGAGTGTAGTTTTATGTATATCTCTAGTTTTCACATGAAGTTCTTGTTTTTATCATTTTAAACTCAATACTACCTCAACTCTCCTCCACAGGGCCTTCACTCATGCGTCTCACTGGTTTACATTTAATGAAGAAATACTTTTTATTCCAATATCTTAAAAATAACTGCTTCCCAGACAAACTGCTGTTTAGGATGCCAACGGTTTTCACTGCCCAAAATTAAAAATGATTGCTAGCTTCCCTTTTTCATGATGACTTTGTCAGAAAAAAAGTTTCTGGACATTATTCGAAAAGAATTCCCGACATTAAACCTTCAAATCATTCCAGAAAATCCATTAACAATCGGATCTTGAGTCAAAACGAAAGGCCGCCTTAGTCCTCTTCTAAAATCCAACGTTGTGTATGAACATACGTGCCCGAGATGTGATCACGGGACTTATGTGGGTTGTACGTGGAAGTAACTAAAATCAAATATTAGGAACCACTCTAAGTTATGTAAAACGTATATCGATAATGAGGACTTTACAATTATAGGTCAAGTATATAATGAAATCGATCAAACTATCTTGGAGTCCTTTACGATAAAAAAGATAGATAGTTCCTTCTCTAATTACCTTATGAGTCTTTAGGAATTATTGTATTATCCACCTAATTGAAATTATTATTATTTAATTCAGCTTCAGTCTATGTGTCTGGCACAGCAACATCAACACAAGAGTCTGTTGTGAGGCTGTCACCTTCATTGTTAGTATCATCATCCTCACTTTTCATCAGACCAGGATCATCTGTATCATGATCAGATTCTGAATCAGAAGCAAACAATATTTCCTCAATTTCTCTGAGTGAAATATAAATATATATATATATATATATATATATATATATATATATATATATATATATATATATATATATATATATATATATATGTGTGTGTGTGTGTGTGTGTGTGTGTGTGTGTATGTATGCATACATACATACGTACATACATATATATACGTGTGTGTGTATGTATATGTGTAGCTACTTACATGAATATTATATATATATATATATATATATATATATATATATATATGTGTGTGTGTGTGTGTGTGTGTGTGTGTGTGCGTATGTATGCATACATACATACATATATATACGTGTGTGTGTATGTATATGTATAGCTACTTACATGAATATTATATATATATATATATATATATATATATATATATATATATATATATATATATATATATATATATGCATACGTCCCAAGCTTTTTACTCCATCATTTAGAGAGAGAGAGAGAGAGAGAGAGAGAGAGAGAGAGAGTAAAACGTTTGGTACAATAGTGGATCTGAGATAGGTGTGTGGTGTCTGAACGTTGGCCTGTTCAATAATAAGCTGCTTTATGCCAGCAAGGGCTCTTGCTCATAGAGCAGCCCGTACGCGTCATTCTGATGACATGCAAGTGATAAAGATGGTCGGAACTAAGAGTTAGGTTTAATGATGTGAAAGCCTTTGGTGATGCATGGATTTTAAAAATTTTTGAAATTTTCTAAAGAAAATTTGCGAAATTCTGAAAAACACAGAGAGACGAATGTGAGAGGGAGGTCAATATAAGCTGAAGAGTGGGTTCTGTCGGTACAGACTCCCAGATGGATCTCCAACTTTTGTCTGGCCTCGGTCTAGCAGCAGTTTTTGGTGCGCTTTTGTGTCGTGGAACCTCAGCGGAATTCGTCTAAATGGACCAGATCTGGAAACCGCTTTTGGAACCAAGAATTTGCTTCTGGTTTCTCTTTTTGGATTGGTTAGCTCTGTAATAGGCAACAACACTGGACAACATTAAGAAGCAGAAAATCGGTGATGATGATTACAATGGAAAAATTGAAGCATTGCAGGGAGAAGTTCGTCTCGAAAGAGAAGAGAGGACGAATTTGACGCTGCTGAATGTCAGGTTCACGAAAAGAGCTCGTGATCTGGAAAATGCTCTTCAGGAAAATATAAAGGCAAAAGAAAAGTAGGAGATGCACAGGAAGGAACTGGACAAAGAAAAGGAGATGCAGTCGTACACAGGACGGTTTAACAAGCAGAAGATTGAACAGTAAGTCTTGGAGGACAACATCCTTTTGCTCGAGAACGAAAAGCAAATGATGCAGAAGGAGATGGTGGCTCAGGAAAATGCTGGAAGATGAGATAACGAGGATGAGAGCAGAAAATAAGAGACTGACTAAGAACGCAGCCGCTGTTCAAGAATTAAGTGATACCCTCAGTGGCAAAGCTCAGTTGTCAACTTCATCAACAAGAGGAAGTAGCAGGTCAGCTGAAGATGGAACTGAGTGAAATGGGAAAAGGAAAGATGCAGAGGACTAAACGAATTCGAGGACTAAAAGCGAATTCAACCACTGTAAGACTGAGAAGAAAAACCTTCAGTTCAACGTTCGAGAACTTTAAGAGCAAGTTGGAAAGCTGTCGAGAGAAAAGGCTCCCTCCAATGTCAGCTACAAGAGAAAGAAATGAAGCTTAGTCTGCAGGATAATTTTTACTGCAAGCGAAGGACCACCGGCTGGAAGAGATGGCGAGACTGACCAGCAGCATGGATGAGAAGAATCATTTTTTGGAGGGAGATCTGCCAAATCTGAATGCGAAGAATGAAATCTTGATCCGAAATTTCAACAAACTCCAGATGACGAAAGGACACCTGGAAAAAGCAAACGAAAGACTACAGAAAAGACTGGCATTTCTTACGAGCTGGCAAGAGGCAGTAGGAGCCGGCCTCAATCGGACGGAAAAGAAATTAAGAGTGAATCTCTGATAATGCAGGGCACAAGACATGTTTTCCGGAAGAACATTGATGTTATTTGCACAAGGGAATCCATTCACTGCTTGGGTTTAGTTTCACATGTAAATATTCATTTTGTTTAGTTTATATTTTTCATTGTAAATTCAAGGATAAGGATAAATTGAAATGTAAAAGTTCACTTCAGTCAAGGAATGTAATAACGACTTAGCATTTAACCTTACACAAAAAAATTATATGTATATATATATATATATTTATACTGTATATATACTGTATATATATATGTATAACATACATAAATACATATGTATGTATGTGCATATATGTATGTATGTATATATGTAACATAAACACGTGGTTTGTGCATCACACATCACCAGAGATGAAAAAAAATAGGAGATAGGGTGTAAGCACTGCCCGGTTTCGACTTTAAGTCTAAGCCATTGAAGAAAGGCTGATGCAGACCGCTAGAAATCACAATACATGTTCTTGTGGGAAAGTACGGACAAACATACAAACAGATGGAGACTAGGAATTCACACCCGACAAGGAAGGTGAATTCGTTAAAAACTGATTTATGAGACCTTTGATGTTTTTCAGGTCTCATACATCAGTTTTTAACGATTTCACCTTCCTTGCCGCATCTGTATGGCTAGTAAAAGCACATAAAAGAAGATCACCCTATGACACCAATAATTAGTTCTGTTGGTTCCGTAACTTATAAGCTTTCAAAATATCTAACAAAATTATTGTCACCAAATCTAGGAACTATTTCTGGTACCCA
>NC_089798.1:14995388-15020388 GCF_040412425.1 Macrobrachium rosenbergii
CGGATGACAATCGCTGTGAAATTAAATCAGCATTTCCTTGTTTTTACAAGCAGTTATTTTAGTAAAAATGATCTCCAAAGTCTGTTACGCGTTAGTGGTTCTCAGTGACATTTTCCTCATCTTGCATCTGATTCGCTGCAAACATAAAGTAAACCCCTGAAATCCGAGTAATGAAGTTGAAGTTTCTTTTTTGCATGCAGTTATTGAAGTAAGAGACCGACTCACCTGGTCAGTTTCGGGAGTGGGAACTTTGATATCCACACCTCCAGATCCGCCCCTCTTGCTGCTGCTGCCGTTGGTGGAGAGTCCTCGGCGTAACTCTAAGGTGTCATATCTCTTGGATTCGCTGCTGAGCAATCCCTTCTTTTCTTCCATTATTTCGTCGTTATTTTGGGAAAGCGACTGGAGACATACAGCTTTCTTTTTCTCTTTCCCTTAATGTTCAGTAAAGGGACAGCGCTAACCTCTTTGGTATACAAAGCATAATAATCTAGTTTTGCTTCTCTCCAGTTTCTCATTCCAGGTAAGTTCAATTTCAATTCCCTTTCCCAGGCTGTTATGCGTATCAGCTGAATCTGGTTATTACGTTATAAAAGTCCGTATCTTACCAAAAATTAAGTTCCGTTTCAACAGATTTTCAGTCAGTGGTAGTAGAAACAAACATGATTCAAGACAATAACGGAAAAATTATAATATTTTCATTCCCCGTTAGGTGAATCAACGAGGTTTACTGTACATAGGTGTGAACCATATGTGCAAGATACACGCACGAACTCATAGACGTGTAGGCCGGTCAGTGTTGCCGTACACAGAGGCCGATGTAAGACGAAACCCGTAAGACGCGAAGTCATACAAGGCTTTCACGTGTACAAACAGCCCCGTGAAGTCGGGTCGTCAGCGGTTGTTCGTTAAGTAGGTTAACGTTTCTCAGTGTGCACAAGTCATCTCGCAAGCAAACACAACAAGCAGACTGGCAAACGTTTGTGAAGCCTTCCGAATCGAACGCACCCACAAAACCCGTCACGTGATGAAAAGATCCCCCCGGGTATGATGTGTAATCCGGGTATGTGGTACAGCTGTTCCCACAGTCCCTTAGGGCGCGATGAATGATAAATGCATCGAGCGCAATCTCTTGTACATTAACCTTCTTTGTAGATTTTGATCGAGGATTTGGACGGAAAAGAAGACCCTCTGGACGGTATTTTCAGTTTTAAGTCATTTAACAGAGTATGGTTTCAGCCTTACAGAGATACGAGTCATTTTCGTTTGTTTCCAAAGGGAATGAGAAACAAAGCATAACTTGAATTAAATGAATTTGCTTTTCATACCCTGGAAAATCTCTTCCACATCTGATTTTAGAATTTGTTGTGATGTACTGGTAAATAAAGCCCCATTATTGCAATTAATTTTCTACAGGTTTTATGTTGATCTTGTCAAGTTTTCCACTGTGCCTCAGATAGGCTCCCACTAACCTTCCACAAAACGGAATAATGTTGTCTTTCTCCACTACTTTTTAAATTTGGGCGGGAGCGGAGGAAGGAGCCGTGAGATATCGGGTACGCTGATAAAATCATATAAATTTCACGACTGTTAAAAGTAATAGGTGTCAAGATTTTATGATTCGCGACTGTTCATTTTAATGTACTCCAGCCACCATTCAAAGAGAATTTCTCTGACGATTCCTTATAGTTATTAGCACCTTCTTGCAAACAGATCCATTAAAGAACATCTGCACCAACTGAAAATCACGTGAATCCCTTTTCCCTCGCTGACAGAAGGCTGAAGGGCGATTTCAACGCACACTAAAGATAGAGTCGGGTACTCAATTCATTCCCTTTTATAAAGGAACACATGGGCGGTGTCGTGTGATGCCGTGGGCGTGTAGCACGGCCTCATTGGACAATTCACGAAGAGCCTCATCGCATCTCACAGAGAAAAACGAAATAGTTCCAGTATCGGATCCCCAGATGTAACTTTCAATGCAACTCATCCAAAGAGAAGCCACTTCGCTACTGGATTACGCAGACGTCGCAAGAAGGTCCGTCAGACGTGTGCGCATAGCTTGCGGTCAGCTTTTGCGCATACTCTGTCCGACGAGTCTCAGGTGACACCAGAATCGTCACCGGCTGCAGCAACGAAGTCTTCCTTGCCTTCATCTCTGTTCTTCGTCATCACACGCGATCTTTTCATTTCTATCTTCGTCATTCTTTCCTGGTCTGATGATGCACGTTACAGCGTTTGTGTAGCATTACCAGCAATTTCCTTTTTAACTAAATTTTGAATGTTACTTCGTTATAAGTTAAAAAGCTCAACTAGCTGACTTTCGTTTCCGTAATGCCAGTTGATTCTTTCAATGAACTAACCATGCTAAATGGCATCGTCGTGAAAATGCAATTCTTTGTTTATTAATTAGACTAATACTTATTCAAATTTCCTTGGGATAAAAGAAAGATGCGTATGACCCCGAATGATTAATTATCACAGCAAAGCTGTGAGCACAGCATCTAACCGCTTGTTTTATGGAGATTTTCAAGTCCTCTCGCAATAAGTAATTGTTCTTTGTGAGAGGTTTCTTACATTATTTGTACTAATGCAGAATCTCGGAGTGGGTGGACATGTATTAGGATAACTTCAAGATTTCCTTGCAGGGAAGCAGCACTAAACTCAGTTTTTTTTTTTTTTTTTTACCGAGGCGCATTTGCACTCACTCGCAGGGGTGCCCTTATAGCTCGGAAAAGTTTCCTGCTAGCTGATTGGTTGCAAGTATTTTGTCCGAATAGCATTATTGTTTTTAAATAATTACAAAGCAATGTGATTCGAAACTTATTTACTAACATAAATTTCTTCTTCCTCAGATATATGTTTTGTCAAGAAATAATGTTAACGAATAAAGAGATTATAAAGTATTTTGATGGTAAGTCTAAATTTAATAACAACACCTGCCGAAGTCAACAACAGGAGCTTGTTTTCGGATGCACGCTGCATAATTTTTTTTACTTTTCACAAATTTTAACACCAACTGGGATAAATTACACTAAGCATAAGAAAAACACGTTATTATATTTGAATACCAGAATCTACTAAAAACATGGAATTAATAAAACTTCCGGGGAGGTAAAAGGAACATCCTGTGGCGGCCTGGCGGGAAAACTATCCCAGCTGTGTCATTGCAGCATTTTCCTGATTTATGTCATTGCAGCTTTTTCCTGAATTATGTAAGTGTTGAAATCAGTGTTATGTTATTGAGATTACTTTAATGGTTATATCTGCAATTAAATAGTTTCTATGCTTCTCTTTGTAGGTGCACACTAATAGAAATATATTTCGCAGAAATTAACAACTTACTCTTTCATGGAAGTTACAGCAGACAATGCGAGATAAGAAAACTTTTTATTTTCCTGTTTTGCGTTCTGTTCAGGACACATATAAGGTTAACACGAGTTTCTGCAGATATTCTGAGAAGTAAAAGAATATGTGACTGAGTAGAAAATGTACTATACACATACATTTTAAGGATTAGTAGGCTATAGGCGTCTACTGTCAAATACCGAGGCGGGGATGGAAGGGAGAGGGAGGGGTATCGCTGTTGTAACTTGGTGAAATCATGAATTCGTTTAATTGTGATTTTTACGCAATTTATGGAACACTACAGTATCCTCAAACCGAAAATAGAATCTATACCGTTACGACAAAATTAGCGAACCCTTTCTATACGGACTTAAATCATAGGCCTACATACACCTAGCCTAACTTATATCAAGCATCAGCTACTGTTACTGTTACTCTTTACCTTAAAAAGATAAGCAAAATTTATTTCAATTGTCAAAAAATGGTGTAAGACACATAGACAGAGGCTGGCCTAGTTTGAAATGTGTGCAAGAAATAAAGCCAAAATAAGGGAAGTAAATTATTATGTAAAAGAAAAAATAGCCTCTTCACATTTATCATCATATTTATCATAATGATATAACAAAAGGCTTCAGCACAAAAGCCTATAAAAGATGATATGTATCTGAAAAGTTTTCTTGCCCATCAACATTTGCTGGCATGTGGATATCATATGAATAGCTAGGCCTACCTATCTAGGTAATTTTATCTAAATTTTATCTAAAGTCGCAGCGCAGGCTGTTCCTTTTACCTCCCCGGAAGTTTTCACCAATAGCGAGTTTTATTAATTCCACGTTTTTAGTAGATTCTGGTATTCAAAGAAAGTTTATAATAACATGTTTTTCTTATGCTTAGTGTAATTTATCCCAATTGGTGTTAAAATATGTGAAAAGTAAAAAAATTATACAGCGTGCATCCGAAAACAAGCTCCTGCCATTGACTTCGGCGGGTATTGTTATTAAATTTAGACTTACCATCACAATACTTTATAATCTCTTTATTCGTTAACATTATTTATTGACAAAACATATATCTGAGGGAGAAATTTAGGTTAGTAAATAAGTTTCGATTCACATTACTTTGTAATCATTTGAAAACAATGATGCTATTTGGACAAAATACTTGCAACCAATCAGTTAGCAGGAAACTTTTCTGAGCTAAAAGGGCACCCCTGCGAGTGAGTGCTGATGCGCCTAGGTAAAAAAAAAAAAAAAAAAAAAAACTGAGTTTAGTTGCTGTTGGAGGGTTCTTTAGCGAAGCAATACCCATCGCGTTTGGTGTTTCACAAGGTAGTGTTCTTGGTGCGCTGTTATTTTTGTTGCATACAAGTGGTGTGGTTGTTTGCCTGGAAAACAAGATTGTTCAGTATGGCCGATGATGCAACACTTATGGGTGCAGCGAAGTCTCCACTTATGAGAAATGAAGCTGCCCTTTGTCTCAGTCGTGACATGGGGCGGATTACTGAGATGTGTTGTCGGTGGGGTATGAGGCTGAACGCGAAAACAATATTGATTAATAGACCTTGTACTAATTTTTCACCTCATCCTCCCCTTCAAGTGGATGGGATTCTGCTGAATGAGTCTGAAGTTTTAACTATAGTTTGTGTAACTTTTTATTCGCATCTTACTTTTGAGAAACATCTAATGAAAGTGTCAGCAAATGCCGCGCGGAATTTTAGTATTGTACGTAAGGCCTCCTATATTTATAACAATAAAAAATCTTTGCAACATGTTTTACAGTAGGTCATTTTTGCTTCCTTCGCTAGAATACCGTCCTCCGATGTCGATGTCTGCTTCTGCCAGACATTTAACTCTTTTAGACAGAGTGGTTCGTGGCGATAGGTTTCTGTTTCCCAACATTAGCAGTTATGACTTGGACCATCGACGGAAGGTTTCCTGTTAGTTTTTCATAAATTGTATTTTAACAGAACTTCCGCTATCACAGCCGACCCTTGATCCTCTTTTCGTACCAAGAATGGCCAGATTTGCTGCTGAACAGCAACAATGCCCAGTAAATGCGCCACGCTGTCGAACTTCTCAATTCCAGAGGTCTTTTATTCCTCACACGGTTGGAAAAATAAATAAGTATACCTTAGTTTATCCAGACCACTGAGCTGATTAACAGCTCTCCTAGGGCTGGCCCGAAGGATTAGATTTAGGCCTATTTTACGTGGCTAAGAATCAATTGGTTACCTAGCAACGTGACCCACAGCTTATTGTGGAATCCGAACCACATTATAACGAGAAATGAATTTCTATCGCCGGAAATAAATATCTCTGATTCTTCATTGGCTGGTCAGAGAATCGAACGCGGGCCCAGCAGAGTGCTAGCCGAGAACGATACCAACCCATCCAATGAGGAACTCTCACACGGTTGGACTATGGAACAGTTTCCCTGAGGATGTTATGCAATTAGAGCCTCAAAAGTTCAAGTGAAGATGCAATATTGTCATTATTACCCCAAAACATTTCCATTTTCATTTTAATAATTTATTTATATTTTTCATTCTTTTTCTTTTGATTTATTTATCTATCTTTTTTATTCTTTTTTCAAGTAACTGATCTCTTCTTTCTTCACAGTATTTCTAATTATTTTCTGTAACTTATTTTAAACGAACGCCGTATTCTTTGGAAGCTTGAATTTCAAATCAATCGCCCGTGTAGGCTCGTTCCATATTGGTTTATCTTCTGTGTATTAATGATATTAATGATCGATAAAAATTTATTGATGTAAAGTACTTTGAGATTATGACATCAAAAGATACTGACATTCACGTCATTTGTTGAAAGCGAGTGTTCAGAATTAATAACACAAAATAAACTAAATCTTTTGCAGCCTAAAACCTACAAATCTCGCTGGCATCATATATGGCATCCTCTCCGAGAATCCCTACAGAGGTATGCCTACCTGCCAACCTCACCCCGAGTCCCAGAGAGGTCTGCTAAGATCCCTAAGAGTGGGAAAGTTGACCAGCAAATGTCTCTCACAGTCAGGGGCACCAAATAGTGTTCTTATGAGCATGGTGATCACCAGCAATCAGCCCTTGATGAGTTAGGCGAGTATGTTAAATATAAGAGGCCAAGGAAAAAACAAAAAACTGAGGGAAGAAATGAAGTCTGACGGTGATTGTAGCCTACAGTTACGGGACTTGGGTTCAAACTCACAGAGCTCGGGATCTTTCGAAAGTTGTAATGATTTGCGACAGAATTTACTGACAATCCGATTTCCTGTGTGACACCATAATCATATTATGAAATTCCGCGCTGACCAAGAAACACGCACAAGTAATGCCTGCATGCTAATGAAGGTTGTGTGCGTTACAAAAGGTATCAAAAATTAAAAGACCATAAAGAAAGACATATGAAAAATTGCCACAGACACACACATATATACATATATAATTATATATATATATATATATATATATATATATATATATATATATAATTATATATAACATACATACATATATGTATATATATATATATATATATATATATATATATATATATATATATATATATATATATATTCTTATCTATTTCCATTCATCCCTCTAGCCCATTAGATAGAAAATCAAATTTAACGGCAGCTGGAGCAGACGCCATGACAGGGAAGTTGAACTCATGTAGGAAACCCCCAATATCACCTGACTTTTGGGGGAAACAATAGCGACCTCTTAGCCCCAGCATCGGGTGATTTGGGGTCAGATAGCTGTTAGGGCCACAAGGGCGAACCCTGGGCAGTAAATAGGCTATTAGCCTTACCTTTAAGAGACTTGACTATAAGACCTATTTTCCCGACGACCTTTCGCTGCCTTTGTGACTGCTTTCAGATCGCCGATGTCCTGTGCCCAACCCAAGAAAACAAAACTGAATGCGACGCCCGAGACCTGAACGCCACTGACTCCTCATCCAACCATCACAGTGTCGTGTGGCGCTCCTTTTTCATCTCTCTGGGTTGGAGCAGAATGCAAGACTCTTGCGGCTAAAATTCGTTTAATGCCACGAGCTCTGCGCAGAAGGAATAAGGTACATCTGGAAGCATTCGGTCCCAAGACAGTCTCTTTTTCTCCTCGTGAATTTCTCACCATTTTATGAATTTCTAACTATTCATTCTCCTAACAAAGGCCACCTTCATCCAAATAAAACCTAACAGCCCTTGCCCCTCATGACTAGCAAACTCAAATTAAATTAATTCAGTGGTCAGAATTAGATTACTCCCTCCATAGTGTTACCACGGGCTAATTAAATCTAATTGATCAATTCCTCCATCGCGCATACATAAGTTCACGTGAGAGAAACACATTTGGTTTTGAATGTTAACCTGGAATTCTCTTCCAGAACCTGTTATCTAGCCCCTTTGATGGTCTGTGTCCCTGCCTAGAACAAACCCCTAGCATAGATGTCTAACTGCCATCCTGCTAAGTGCCAGAGTCTTCTGATTAGCAGTCCGGGACACTGGACAGTTCCCCCCTTGATACCCAAGTGACGTTATCCACAAAATCATTCAACCAGTAGCAACCTTCGCGGTCAATTGCGTGTTAAACTATTTCAGGGCGTAGCCTTTTATATGCAGCAATTTGCTATGCATTGTCTAATTTTATTGCACATTGTATGTGTTTGCTTGCTGCTCCGTCAGCCTTTTCATCTTAATTTCCTGATTGCTTCATTTGTAAATAAAAATTCAGTTTAAAGTAACTAACTGGTTAATTTTCCCCCCAACCATGGCGACCTCCAATTCTCTATTTACTTAGATATTGTATCAAGGTAAGTCAGTTTATTCATTCAATTTACCACTTACAATCTGGGTGATTTGTGTTGGCTTTCAAGGTAGTAAATTAAAATAATCAAAACCTATTTTTCCAACCGGCCCCAGAATGTAACAATATCTGGAAGAAATGATTCCAATGCCTTATCTTCAGCATATAGGCTTACCAGGGAATGAATGCCTTCAGACAGTCTCTTGCCACTCCCCAGGATGTCTTCCTAGAGGGAACCAGGGCACCCTGATTGGGATGCCCTCCTCCCGGGCTGCCTTTTCAGGAAGGAGGCAGGGCTCCTGCTAGGACAGATAGCATCCTTATGCTAAGTTCACACATTCACGTATCAAGGCACGCATGCGCACGCACAGCCGGAATTGGTGAAACTTGCGCATACGCGAGAAAATAGGCCCCGCCCAACTGGATACGTGTCACGGGACGATGTGCGTGATGCATGCGTATTATAGTGCGCCGCAAATGTACGCACTGCGTAAGGGTGACGTGACGCTGACGAACAAGCGGCGGCGCAGGCAGAAGTAGTCGTGGCAGAGCACATAACACCAACATCGTATACCGTATGTGTTACGTTCTGCGAAACTGAGTTCGCATAAACGTCACGTTGGCCACGCACTGCGGGGTTAAACCCCAGCTATATAAAGGCCGGCAGCTGCACATGTGAGCTAGTCAATGCCGTAATACCACAGCGACAAGACATACTACCAAGCGTGCTGAAGCAACATGGACAACATAGCTGAAATGCGTCAACTCATAGCTATAGCACGTATGGATAGACCAGAATTGTTGCCACTTGTCATTGAGTATGTGCACGTCATGTTATTGCTGGAGCTTGCAATGATTGCTGCAAAGCACTTAGGGCAGAAAAAAAGGCGCCCAAGGAGGGTGTGGGCGTGGCCGTACCTGCAGAAAAGGATGGAGCAAGGTCATTATGACAACCTGATGGCGGAGTTGTCAACCGAAGCCCCAGAGCTGTACAGAAATTTTACCCGGATTGACAAGGACCTCTTCAATGAAATTGTTGAACGGGTCACACCCCACATTCAGAAGAAAGTGACATTCTGGAGGAAACCCATTGAGCCAGGCCTACGTGTTGCTATCACCCCACGCTTCCTCGCTACAGGTGATTCATACAAAGAGTCTGCAATATTCGTTCCGGGTAGCCCACAACACCATTAGTCTCATCGTACCAGAGACCTGCAGGGCCATTGTTGCTGCCTTCGGGGATGAGGAACTGCAGGTGCCACAAACACCTGAAGCGTGGCAGGAGGTTGCACGGGGTTTTGAGAACGGTGGAACTTCCGCACGTAATTGGAGCTATAGATGGGAAGCACATTAGGCTCCGTAACCCTCCCAAGGGCGATGCGCATTACTTCAACTACAAAAGTTCTACTTCATGGTATTACTTGCAGTTGCTGATGCTTCATACAAGTTCCTGTACGTCGACGTGGGAGCCATTGGGTCAGAGTCAGACGGTGGTGTATTTGCCCAGACCCGACTGGCAGAAATGCTGTTGCAAGAGGAAGCAAATCTTCCCCAACCGGATGCCCTGCCAGGTCAACCTAATGGATCTCCTGTGCCCTACTTCCTAGTTGGCGATGATGCCTTCCCCTGAGGAATTACCTTATGAAGTCCTACCCCAAAGAGGACTTAGCAAGGAGGAACAGTTTACAACTACAGGTTAAGTAGGGCACGCAGGACGGTGGAGAACGCCTTTGGGATTCTGGCAAACAGATTCCGAGTATTCCACACTGCAATATGCTTGAAGCCTGACCATATAGAGCCATTAGTGATGTCCGCATGTGTTCTGCACAATATGATCATAAGAAGAAATGCACGAAGACAAGAAGGAGATCAGGAGCACCCTGTCACACATGCTGTCATCCCTGGTAGCTGGAGGAGTGACCCGCCCTTAGGAGCAGCCCTTCCAACCGTGACCAGCAACACTGCAACAAGGGATGCAAAGGAACAGCGTAACATGCTGAAGGAATACTTTTCATCGGCTGAAGGCTCCGTGCACTGGCAGGAGAACATGATTTAGTTACTCTCCTGCATACCTGATTGTTGTAATTACTTAAATGTCTGTTCCTGCATATATTTTGGACTTATTTAAAATTCAATAATGTATCAATTCAGGATTATTTTGCCCTGTGCATTTTTGTACTTCTGTTTGTTTTAGTTGATTTAATAAAAGATATTGCTCAAATCCATGATATATTACTCTCATCAATACTTGGTAATTGGGAAGAGGATAGAGCGGGACATGACTTTGCAAATGTATGTTTAATCAATATGAAACAAACATACATATAAATAAAAGAAAGAAGATGCAGTTATTTTGCCCTTTTTAATAATTTCTTAACATGGAATCTATTCTGATATGATAATTCTATCATTTTTGAAAGTACCCTCTCTTAACATTGTTTCTATTCTGTTCCTGTATTTATTTTGGACTTATTTAAAAATCAATAATGTATCAATTCAGGATTATTTTGCCCTGTGCATTTGTGTACTTCCGTTTATTTTGGTTGATTTAATAAAAGATATTGCTCAAATCCATGATATATTACTCTCATCAATACTTGGTAATGGGGACGAAGATAGAGCGGGACATGACCTGGAAGCGCGCCGCCTGTCCCTTTTATCCCAGGTCAAAGCGTTGCCACATCTCCGCAGTTGCGGGGGATGCGGCAGCGTTGCCGCGTCTACTCCCACGCCATTCTGACAGCCACGCAGTGCCCTGGGGCAGCGTGGGCCCCCAGGTAAGGGCGTGGCAGCTGCGCGGTCAACCCGCGGGTGGCGCCACGCTGTGCGGGTCGGGCCACGCTACCTGACACCTGACCTGGCCACCCACGCAGGGTTTTGAGCAGGTCGAAAGGTTCCTGCCCCCCGGCGCATGGCCAGGTGGTCCGTAACGGTCGCGCCGCATGCTGCCGCATTTACACAGTACTTACGGTACATTTACGTTGTATTTGCGTTGTGTTTACGTACTTTCTGGCTCCGCCCCGTTCGTGGCCGTGCGTGGGCATGCGTGCCTTGATACGTGAATGTGTGAACTTAGCATTACGGTGTGGGGTCCAAAGCCTCCTAGAGAAATCGTCTCTCAAGGTGAATACCCAGCCCTTGCAGGTGCTCAGGGGAATCCCTGGAGAAAAGTAACCTGGGAGGTGATCCTCCCATCTGGATTGTTGGTAACCCCCTGCCTTCCCATGAAAGTCTTGGAGGAGAGGCTTCCGATTGGGTAGGGTACCCAGGATCTTTTGGTCAGGTTAAGACTCCAGGCCTCTCCTGGAGAAGGTAGTCCCATAGGAATCACAAGAAGGCTCACATTCTGATTTTGGTCATAATACTTTATCGTTTTCATTCTTATGCGTTGTTACTTGCAAATTTCGTCGGCATATTTTCGTAGAATAGAATACAAAATGTTCAGTTATTATTCTTTGCTCCCAAGTGTCTTCCGAAGAACAATCATATAACTACGGAAAACTTAATATGCTCTAGTTATAACAAAGTAACATCTAATGAGACATTTCTATGTTTATGAGTTGTTATATTTTCGTGTATGCCACATGTTGACCTAAATGGAATGTACGTAAATTTTGCAGAATTTCCGTTACTTCAATTGCTTAAGGGCGCAGATGTAAAACCTTACGGATCATTAATAACTTATTCAAAATTTGTTTCTAATAATTCATTTCGACAAAGATCAATTAATGCATGAGCAATTTTACACACAAACAAACACTATGGTATATAAGGAACAGAAATTGTTGTGTACGTGTCTTAAAATCACAGTCAAAGTCTTGCATGATTGGTGTCGATGACGTTTCGAAACCTGTTAATAAAGTGTTAATGCAGTTTGTTGCGATTATAGAGCCTAAAGATTATCTGTTAATTCTATTGGCGTTTACAAGGAGTGATACAGGTGGACATCCGAAGGAGAGGCCTCACAAGCATATCTGTCTTAATTTCAACATACTATATCCTGATAAAGAGAAACTCTTTGATGGAACTTTATCGTCCCTTGAAAAATGTTTATCTTCCGATATATGGAGGTTACGCGTGCATGTGAGACATTAGTCATAAACCAGCAGATGTACCCCGAAAAGGATCGGAATAATTGCATCAATATGCAAGAGAGAATTCGTTGTAGGATTTTCCTCACAATTTTTATTTAATTTTTTTCTTTGTCTTTGTGTGCATAACCTTCACCTAACGAAGAGGCGGTTGATAGTTTGAATACTATCTTATCCAATGTTCATCTCCTTATGTGCAATTAAATACATTGTCTGTGTGCCAAAAGAAATAGCTACAGAATCATTTTGAATTTAATTGCCCATGAACTGATCTTCAGGGCACCGAGAATTTATTTCATACGCGAGAAATGAAGCTCAAATTCGATGAGACCAAATCCGCGTATAGCATAATATCGTGCATTTAAATAAACATTGTCATTTACTTTCTTCTCACAAACTTAACTGATTTATAATTCCAGGAAAAATAGTGAAATTATATATCGCGAGTTGGGTGGGGACACAGCCAATTCCAGTGTCCCGCCCCGCACCCTCCACCACCTGGCTACACTCTTGCTTCTAATGTCCTAGACCAGTGGTTCTCAACCAGGGGGGGGGGCGGAATTCCCCCCTAGGGGGGCGAGTTGTAACCACAGATTGGCAGGCTCAAACTGGCTCTAGGACCACGCAAAACGCAGTGTGCATCAGTCCGCACTACTGAGAGGTCACGCTGGGCTTTCTCTCCGCTAGCTTCTTGTGCGTTTGTTAGTATTTTGTTGTATATTATTTGGAATGCACCTTTTGAGGAAGACAATTTTGGAAAGGGTGGGGAATAGTATTCTGACATGGTGAAAGAGTGCATGGCCCAAAAAAGGTTGAGAACCACTGACCTAGGCAATATACCTTTTTAAGAGAAATTGACATCATGTTTTCATATTCGACGTAATTGGAGAAAGAAGAGCTGTTGATAATGATAGCTGTAAGTTGCAAAATCATCAGCGTCTCCAAGGATGTTCTTGGTCTGTTGGTGGTCCTGAAAGAACTAGATAACGTAAGAGGCTGCTTGAGTTGTAAGGATAAAAGAGAAATACCTTTATATTTCTCCTACAACACGAGGTTTATGCAGAGGAGAGTACCATGTCCTTAGATACAGTAAGAAGCGCCAGTGCTAGAGAGAAAATCTGGCTCTATTTCGCAGAAAGGAAACCCCGGCATTTGACATATGAAGGTCTGAAATTGCTGCGATCTAGAAAAATAAAAAATCCTGAAGCTTGAGCACAATTCTCTTTAAGATTCTCTGTGAGCAGGTCACTTTGCTCCGTTGCTTATACCGCAGCACCACAAATACAAGTAATAAAATTTACATTGAAGACTAGGAGTACATCTTGGATCTAGATTCATTTCGTCCAACGGCGAGAGTAGTCCAAGTAGAGCTTTAAGATTTAAGTGTACTTCGAACATTATATCAAGATCTACACGAAAGAAAGCGGTCTTATTTTGTCCTCCAAGTTTACATCGTCACATTATTTATGCGCATGCATACGCAGTTACACGCACAATGCATAATTGGTCTTGATTTGAGCGTCCGACCGTTACTCAAGTCATGCAAGAGAACATTAATTAGGGTGGAAAGTCATCAGAACGTGCTTTGTATTGATTGCATCGTTTAGGTATCACGCGACAAAGATACCATATAACCTCATAACGAAAAGAAAAAAATAAAACAGTCTACCTTCACACGTTTTCGCTGCGATTTAAAGGTGTTTTCGGTACTCCCTGAAGGATGACAGCCGTTTAATATGATTGGTAAATCTTGTCCCAAGATCCTTTTTATTTATACACAAATGATCCATGATATCTTACAGCCTAAAATGCTGTCTAGGAATACTAAACGTCAAAGAATATCCAGAAGGTATGGAGTTGTGTGACTTTCGAGCAATGGCTTTACAAAGAAAGGTGTGCGCATTTCGTTTTTCTACTCGAAAACTGTTCTCTTCAGATGCTCGGGCTGCGAACTGTATTGACAAAATTTGTCGCTACTGGCAGCTTTGCACTCAGCTACATTACGAAAAATGAATCTGTGCTGCCCTAAGTAAGCATATGTAGCAATGACAGAATGGTGGGAAGTCTGTTCATAAAAGTTAACGGAAAATAGACTTGCTGTGTTTCAGGCTATCGTTCTAAGATTATTGCATGTGATATAAAAAAAAAACCTGTGATGTCATAGGGAGATTCACTTTCCTCTCTCGCACTTATGTCAGTGACGTGTGAACTCTGTGAGCAGGCCACGGGTTGTAATCATTAAAAGCTGGACACGAATATTAAAACATCTGCTAATTAAGTACTTAGTTCTGTTAAATTTATGTTTGTCTATACATAATTATATTCCCTTTTAAACTGCCCATGTTACACATACATACATATATATATATATATATATATATATATATATATATATATATATATATATATATATATATATATATATATATTTATTTATATATATATATATATATATATATATATATATATATATATATATATATATATATATATATATATACGTATTATATATATGTATATACACATATACACATGCATACATACATACATAGATACATATAGAGGAGAGAGAGAGAGAGAGAATCTACTAATTACTTTCCAGATATGAGATTATTTTAATAACTTCTTGCTCGATTTCCTTCTCATATTGATCTTTGTTTTAATGATGGCTTTGTAGTAACAAGCGACTCTAAAGGGACGCTGCAAACATTTTTAATTATGCCGACAGTGTGCCACGTGAGGTGCACTGACTGCTTTTGCTTCTTAAGGGGAGTTGCAATCACAGATATCATGTACAAAAAACATATAAAAATGGATTAGTCATGATCTAAGTAGCTAGTTTCTCTCTGTTATTCTTTCACTTTGGCGAAAATGTCTCTTTCATAGTATCTGCTATTACCTAGCTGCAAAACTCCTGATCAAGTATTAATCGTTCTCTCTTGCTTTACATATAATAATTGAAACTGAAGACACACTCGTGCTATTTAGTTTTACAGTGTTACCAAATCTGTACACGGAAAACAACAAAGACAGAGCGGAGAAAAGAGTTTAGCGGTAAAAGACTGGCAGAGATTGTAAAAAATGTGAACAGGTGAAATTTGCGAAATGTTATGCCACAGGACTAAGTTACCTGAAGGTGGTGTCACAGCTTCTCTTAAGTTTGCTAGCACTCATATATCCCTACCTGGAGCACTGATTCCTATTTCATTGCAAAGGAAATGAAAAGTCCCTTGTATAGGACAACTTGAGACAGTAGTACAAGCAAACTCAAGAAGCCCAAGCACTGGTACAGGAATGATCAACTGTTCTGTCCTTGACTGTAATATCAGAGACTTACTCAACAGCGGGAGGCAAATAATTCGTCCTAATGAGATCCAGTATATTACTAGAGATATTGACAGACTCCGTAATCAGCTAGAGATATCCATATCGATTCATTTCAGGAAAGACTTATCATACTGATCAGTAACACCTGACTGGGGCCTGTTCCAAGCGCTTAAAAGGTAATTCACCAGAGACAATACTTTTTGTCACTTGGTTCAATATTGTAGGAATTTGTTCATGAATTTTCATGTATTTTAATCTTTTATTTTTAAATTCATCTTACATCAATATTCAACTTTTGTACGTTTAAATTTCATTAAATAGGTTTTCTCAACTTGAGATGGGATTTGATTAGTTCCCCACCTGAGGGTGCATTGCGGTATGCACTTGTTTTCATTTTTTTCTCGGAAGTCAAAGACTGCAGAGCAGATCTACACACGGACTGTTAAGCGGTAAAGTTATACCGGTTCTGCTAAATTCTGAGCAATATTAGATCATCAGCACACCAACCATTATTCAACTCGTCTCTTAAATCAGCAAACATTCAGAGACGGACAGAGTAATAAACAAGAGCCTCAAATCTTCATTATTTCATTGTAATAAAGGTAATACGAACTCACATCATTTCCTTTCCTTCGTGCAGTGAAACTTCTTTTGTACCGCAATTGAAGTTTCACAGCCGTTGGTTAAAATTTCCAAAATTGATATGGGCACAGTTTCCCAAATTTCAGATAATTAGCTATTGCATTATATGTATGCAATATTCATTTGGCTTTTTCATTTGATTTCCAGACTCAGTTATTCTGTGTCACTGAACATCCCCCAGATGGTAACGTCCGTTTGTTATCGCTCGCAGAGTAGTGGAAATGTTAAGTAAAGACAGTATTTATGTTTTCCAGATTCTGGATAAACCGACAGATAATTTTTTTGTTTGCAATTTATTGTTTTCTTGTATCTAATATACAGCACATCTTAGCCTTATTCCCTTCTTAGCTGACGCTCCTTGGATAAGATAAATTTATTAGATTATTTTGATGTTTGACAGGTCATTTATATTACACTCGTTTTCTAAAGTAAGGGTAATATTATTTTATATAGACGTCCTACAGCTAGTAAAAATACTCAAATCTGTTTACCAGGGAAATTTCTCAAATATGCAATTTATAAGTTAAAAAAATACAGTTCAAATATGCGTGTAGCTACCAGCACTAAAAAGAAGTCGCATTGTTTGAAACTTGTTTTTCCTTTGCATGTTTTCTCGTAATGACTCTGATTTATCTTATTCTGCTGTTTCATATATTCTTCAATGTTCTCCCTCTGCACTGAGACTTAACTTACGTTCATTTCCACAAGGTTTTTGCCAGTTACTTCGCTTTTACTTTACAGCACAATTTTAAGTTATCTCAGCATTACATTTTCCCTTTATTGGTTCAACCAAAAGTTCTGCTCTCTCATCTAATGATGAGTTATTGCCTGAAGAAGTGCTGAAGATCAGGAATCACAAATTACTGTGCCCCACAGAGAAAGAAATGAAATGCACATAGACATCCATCTGATGCAACAGTCCCTATTCTCTCGGCACTGCTTCCGATCACCCTTGGAATATACCAACTGACGACTAAACGAGTTTTGGAGAAGGCGTCGACAGCAGGTATGCCTTCGTTGACTTCTCTTTGGCCCCAGTGGCGTAACTAAGGGCGGGGGGCGGTCCGCCCCTGGCGGCACTGACTGGGGGAGTGGCACTCTGGCTTCTTTTAAGCAGGTCTGGTCGGGCATAATTCTAAACTTTCTAGCAGATTTCATCTGATCGGGACACTGAACAGCGATTTTTCGAGTCTGCTGTTGGACAGTAAGCGATTTTTGACAACTGCAACCTGGCCCTGGTTTCTTTCTCTTCCTGGGTCTCGCGCCTTCGTCTCTTCTCTTCCGGCCGCGTCGACCGTTAGAACTATTCTCTTCTCTCTCTGTTAAGACTTAAAATGTGCGTTTAATTTTCACCACTTTAGTGCTTTTTAGCAGGGGAATGGGGCGGCACTCTCAGAGTCCTCCCCGGGCGCCTCTAATGCTAGTTACGCCACAGTGACTAGCCCTGACTTTGGTTAAGGAAAGTGATCTAGGTAAGTGAATAGACATTCAAGTAATTGGAATGAACCTGCCGAGTCGGTCACTATCTTATTATGACATCTGGTTCACTTTCACTCTAAAGCTGGAGATGACTTTGAGCTTTGCCCTTCGCCTCTTCTTGATGCCATCAGATATGTCAGCCATCAACAAGTGGAAAGATGCTCCTCCACCTACTGTAGACGAAAGAACCGTTCCGTGGAAATGGCAAGATTTACTCTTATGGCCTCAATCGCTTATTTCCATACCTTACTAATTGCACCAAAAAGGGTAACAACATCATCGCCTCCAACACCTCGTTACGCAAATGGCCTCTGTGAAATTTGCCCACTCGTCTTTCTTGTGCTTCATCTTCCAATAATCTCCACTCATCTCCAACTTCCTTTCTCATAGTTCCACTCCAAGTAGTCTTAGTCTTCTGGTGCCCACAGGGCAAGGTTGACACTATCACGTACTGTGTTCTAGGGGCTGTGCGAAAGACATGTCCAAGCCATCTTCATCTCCTTTTCATTCTTTCATCTACAAATGGAACTTCCGTATCTTCGCTTATGGCATCATTTTTAACATTGTCTTGCCATCTGAAATGTAATATTCTTCTTCAAGTTTTATTCTTAAATCGACAGAGTCTTTTAGTCATAATTTCATTGTCATACAATGATTCATATCTATATAGCAATACAGATCGTACTAGATTTATGTATAATCTTACTGTTGCGTGCGACTTCAGTCTATTTCATTTCCAAATCTTACTCATCCTGGCCGTTGTTTTTTTTTTTTTTACCTTTTTTAGTCTTTCGTTAAATTCTTATTGGAGAGAACCTGTACTGGACATAATCTTCTTAAATATTTGCAAGATTCAACCTCATTAAAACTTTTTTCCATCTGGTGTTATTTCATCCCTTTGTACATACTCTTACTTCATTATTGCTTTTATTTTTATTTAGAATTATTTTGAATCCAATCTTTCTAGATATATGATGCATTCTGTTAAGCAAGCTTTGTAAATCTTGCCGGAGTCTGATAAATTTCTATCGGTACTCCAGTCTTAAACCTCTTCCATTTCCAAACATATTTTTCATAATTGAAATCTATAAGAAAGGCAAGTAGTAAAAGTGAAAGAACGTTCCTTGTAGCATCCCACTATTTACTGCAAATTCACTTGACAAGACGCCACCAGCATCAACTTTGCATCTATTTCGTTCCTGGGAAATTTCCAAAGCAAAAAAGATAAAGGAAGAAAAAGAAATGTCATTGGAATCTTCAATATTTCGTTCGAATTTGGAACTACAAGAATTTGAAACTGATGTGGCGAAAGATGCGCAAATGATGCTAAAGGATCCAGAGACCTTTTCGCCGGGTACAGGAGAGTGGCTCTCTGAGTCATTTAATGTATCCCTTCAGAGCTGAGCATTCGAGATTTCTTTGATCAACTGTCTCCCACTATTCAGCTTGAAAAATTAAGTAAAACGTCTTTTGAATCAAAGTAATCTTTTCTTCAAAGTCAGAAATTGTTTTTTTGTTTGATAGCCGTTGTTTTGAACAAGTGAACTAATTTTCCACGTCGACTGTACCATGTCATGAAACAGATCACTTATGCCAAGAGGAACTTTTCCCGAAGTATGTGGGGGCAGCAAGAATAACCAGATCGGACGCATTATTTCTCGATATCGTGCGCCTGCCCTGAAGCGTAATGATACCGACTGGCACCTTTCCTACATTCTAAATGACCCTCATTCCGTGCCACTGCGTAAATGACTTCATCGTAGCTGAAGGACCCTTTCCTGACCATTCGCTGCTGTCGCTGGTAGAATCAACATACTTAATGAAGTCTCACTAGATTCACTATAATAGAGAACCGTTTGTCAATTAACTTTGTATCCCATATTAAATTTTATTCGACTGTTTCTGTAATGTCATATCAAATATAACATCCTGTGGTTTTTTTTTTAGTTGTTACAAAGTAGAGTTATACTTATCAGACTACTTTTATTTCATTATGAGACAATTATGTAGACGAGGACACAGGAACACAAACATACACGCACATATATACAAATACATACATATATATATATATATATATATATATATATATATATATATATATATATATATATATATATATATGTATATATATATATGTATATATATATATATATATATATATATATATATATATATATATATATATATATATGTATATATATATATATATATATATATATATATATATATATATATATATATATATATATATATATATATATATATATATATATGAAGTTTGTCACATAAACTAACATTTTTTTATTTTCATAATTACTCAGCAAATGTTGTTTAATATCAAATTCACTCACTCTGAATAAACACCGATGAGGAATTTATAAGTGACAAGCGATCCGTCACTTAGGCTATCAAGACAGCCTAATGGTAGCCTCCTTGAAATGTTGTCGTTCCCCAACCATCTGGTGGTTCGAGTCCACCTGGTGACGGGTCGCTTGTCACTTAAAAATTCCCCTTCGATTTTTATTTCGAGGCTGACTGAATTTGTCATTTAACGACATTTGCAGCTTAATGTATGTTAATTGTTATATATATATATATATATATATATATATATATATATATATATATATATATATATATATATATATATATATATATACTATATATATATGTGTATGTATATATATATATATATGTATGCAAAGTTGTGTGTAAATAGATTACACA
Source organism: Macrobrachium rosenbergii (assembly GCF_040412425.1). Taxonomy (NCBI): domain Eukaryota; kingdom Metazoa; phylum Arthropoda; class Malacostraca; order Decapoda; family Palaemonidae; genus Macrobrachium; species Macrobrachium rosenbergii. Next base: position 15,015,807 of record NC_089798.1, read on the forward strand.
TACAACTACTCATTAACAGGAAATCATAAATTCACATGACTTGCTATTATTCTTTATGGCCATCTCTACTGTCGTTTCATTTCCTTTTTATCATTTTGTAATCGGCTCCCATCGACGCAGATACATTTGTATAGCTTACCAACTTTTTGATACACTAGTTTCGGGAAGTAGCTTCTCACCCTAATTTTATCTCTGGCGTTAGTAAATTTGGTTGCCAAACGGAGGATATTAACTTGCAGTTGTCACGATGTGGTGGAAAGCTCCTCAGAAGCGCTGCAACTACCATAACAATTTACACTTCTTCAAGCAAATGCCTTTCCTATTGTCCACTGGAACATGTGATTTATTTGTATGCAGATGTACTACAGGAAAAAATAAAACCTTGGATATAGATCCTAGCCAGTTTCATCTTTAGTTATCAAGACATCTTCAAGAGGACTGTGGTTGAAAATTTTACTTTATATGTTACGGTAATAATACAAACGAACATTCACGCCTATCAGAAAAAAAAGCAAGAATTTAAAATATCCTGAATCTGTGTCAGACAATGCACTAAGAGCGGTAAGCAAAAAAAATAATGCTAATAACAGCAGAGTAACATACTGTATAACATGAAAAACCTGCCTGTGCGCTACTGCCATATATCAATAAATTAAGAGATTTTCTTCATCTCGTTAAGAACAAGAGTGGATGTGGCATTAAGCACAATATCAGGTGTAAAAAGCAAATTTAAAGAACTCTCCCAACAACTAAACGATGATTTAATTGAATCCCCCGTAAGTCATGTGACAATTTTCATGCAGGTCCAGCTTGAAAATCATTAGCAAAAAGAACAGAGCAGCATGAGAGATGTGTACGATAGGAACAGGAGAACAGTGCATTTAGTGAAAACCATCATGACAAATTGGACAGGTGTAATAAAGATACTTTATTCTAATAACTGGAAAGAAATACAATTGAATCCAGTTTTATCAAAAAAAGATTTGGTAAAACTAAGAAAATACGCCCAGTAATATATATCGCTAGGAAGTATGTAAAATGTAAAAATCCTAAGGTTTAGGCTGGACGTAACAGCAAGGGTGGGAGGCCACTTGCATGGTAAAAATAAGAGTTGTTAATGGAGATGACCTCTGTCCCAAGTGAGGTGGGGACTCCTGCCCATTTTGTCTTGTCAGGTGTGTGCATATCTTCTTTTACTTTCTGTATGTTTTATAGACTCTACCGTATATTGTCTCCTTCTGGAGATGTCTGAGAAAAGTAAAGAAGAAAACGGTCAGGATTTATACTGAATCATTTTTTCATGTACATATATACATACATACACATGCACACACACACACACATATATATACTAACGTTTTCAAGTGGACTCGGGTGCAGCGAATGACAAAAGCACCAAAAACTATTTATATCTACTGGGATTCCTTCGTTATTTACAGCAGTTCTCAGTCCTTCATAGAATCTTCTGTAGCGTGAAGAAGTAGAGATGCCTCGAAAGGGACAAAGGGACGTTAACTTCATGGCAAGAATGGGACCTTTTTTCGGAGGTCATATAATGGACATTGTAATTGAAGTTTAGACTAAGATGTGCAGCTTTCCTGTTCTGATATTCCATTCTTTTAGTGTCTTTTAACTGTATGGTTTCTAGCCAAGAGAACCAGTCCTGTGTTAGGATGAATAAGGGCATGAATTACAGCAGCGGATATGCCCAGAATGGCCAAGCTTACTAATACGCCACATGCAATGCCCATCATCTTCTGTCAGTGCCGTATATGGGCCATCTTGGAAAAGCTGGCGAGAGTTCTCCTGGACTGTAGTTCTCGGTGAGGCGGTTGATCGCTAAGGTCGCTGTCGATGCTGCAGTGGCTGAAATCGATAAAAGACCAGTTCAGTGAATCTCTGAATTAAATAGCAATTAAGAAAAAAGTTCTTTCAATCAAGAACAACGCAGTGGTTCTCAAATACATATAAAAATTATTCTAATAATTTTCTAGACAAAGTAAAATAGATGCAATACGTAAAGGAGAGTCTGATTATCTAATGGCCGCCTAAACTGTACAATGATCTATGCACCGACCCCAGGGAATATAAGCATTTTCTATAAGCTTTGGCCCCGGCTCCACCAATCAGATCACAGGAAATGTAATGAAATGTATTCGTGAAAGTACAAGGGTGACGAAACTAGAAGAAAGGAAGGTAACTGCAGGTAGTGAAAGTGAAAACTGAGATAATTTCACTTCATTGATGATACCTGTCTTCATGGACACTACTATTCCGTGCCGTGTTTACTTGGAAAATACATCTGGCAAATTTTGAATTGGTTAAGGATATGAAAAGTGAAAGTACATGAAGGATATAGAAATATCCATCTGTTCTCTTCTTGGTTTTTTTATGATTTGCCTTTGATTTTTCCTTTTACGTCTACACTGGACTTTTACTCTCCTTTCTTCGGCCTATACTGAATAGGCATGCACCTCTCGGATTACCGGTCAGCTTCTGTCAGGCAAGATTTACTGGCGACTCCCTCAGTTTCAACGAAGTTGGAAGTTTGGTCACTCTTTCCCCAGGACTTGGCAGGTCGCTTTTGACCTCTTGAAGCCGCGTAGACGGGTAGTGCCGTCAGAGTGCCGCACGTGTCGCATTGTAGGCATGTTAAAAAGTATTTGCAGCTGCCCTTCGGGTCCTAGCTGCACCCACTTTTTATTACCTCCATTCCGCTCATCCCTCTTCAGTCTTGCTGTCCAACCTCTCTCACTGTTACTTCTTACTGGAAATGTGGGGCTTTCTCCCAATTCCACCGTTAGATCCTTGTACTCCATCTTCTTCATTTTCTGGTTATCTTTACTTTGCTGTCTAACCACTACAATTTCCAGTTTTCTCTTTCTTTAGCGCCAAATGAAAGAAATTGCCCCAGTGCTTGGCTTGACAACCTAAATCTCATAAAACTAAACTCTGCTGGACATTCCTGAGAAATTTCGTATCTGCCTAAAGCCTCTGTTAACCAGATTTCCTACTAATGGTTTTATTACTTGTTGAAGCTTGTTTCTCTCGTGCCATCTAAGCCCTTTGTATCTGTCGTGTTGTTCTAAAAGATCTCGTGTCTTACCCATCCGATTTTCACCTCTTTTAACAGTGACCCTATCCTGGCACCCTATTTCTGGTGGTTTACCTCTCCATTTTTTTTACCTTCAATCCAGACTCTCCTCTTTCGCGCACTTAATCTTCAGCTGCTCTTTCTTCGCCTATCAATATTGATCTTGTGAAATTGGAAATAAGTCATCCAATTGACAATTTCTAAATATTCCGGACTGGCCGGAATGTTTCTCGACTTCTGTTGTCGGGAATGCTAGTAAAGGATGAAGGTCGGGTTTGAGGTGATTACATCATGATATATTTACCTACGACTCCAAGACGCAAAAATCGTGAAAAACATTTCGGTATTTGGAGAGACACTGGCCAAGGTTCGAAAAATCGAAAACTCTACCAATGGTAGAGTAAAGACGTCTGAACAAGTGAGCAATCGAGCGCGTGTCATTATAACATGGAAATTCCGAAGCTGAGTTTATGAACGGGTAAAACAGAAAAATAATAACTCTGTAAGAAAAGAACCTTGCAACTGAATATTAATCTGTACTCAGTCAAGAAAATAAAATTTCCACTTTGCTGTTTTAATTTAAATATTCCAGCATTTCCTTGCACAAATCATATACAAGCAATTGAAAAGCACCTTAAGAAAAATCCATATCAGAATTAACAACATTTCAGTTTTGCCCGTTAATATGAGTCACTCCAAAGCATTAACTATCTGCTGAAATTTCAAAGCAAAAGATCAGCTAACCGCATTCGACATTTTCGGTGAAAAGGATAACGAAGTCTAAAGTAGCTGTAAGTAAAAGACGAACTTGGATATATGAAAAGTGGTAAATCTCTATGAAATTTTCATACTCCAAGCTTTAATGTACCAAATTAAGCGATATCCTTAAGGAAACAAAGCAATAAGCATAGTTACATCTCCAACATAATTATGCTGCTTTTGTGGCAAACTGGCTTCTCTGTTTTTCGTATATTGCAGATACTTTCAGACATATTCTGCCCAGACCGAAACCTCTCTCTCTCTCTCTCTCTCTCTCTCTCTCTCTCTCTCTCTCTCTCTCTCTCTCTCATATATATATATATATATATATATGTATATATATATATATTTATATATATATATATATATATATATATATATATATATATATATATATATATGAAAATCTTATAGGTCACAAGTATTCTATGAATTACAATACACAGTAGATGTTTGATTAATAAGAGTGGCTAAGGACGTTCTGAAGAACCTTGAGAGGATGATTAGCTGTTGTCTGACTCGTTTCCTAATGAAGTAAAACTGTATATGTCAGGTATTCACAAGACGTGGGAACTTCCCAGCCTTGCCACAAGACCTCGTGAGTGCGTTCGCTGGAAATGTCCAGGTTCTGGTAAATGCGTTTGCATGCGCGTTTCTTTTGGGCCTGAATCCCAGGGTGTGAAGGGATTAGTTATCAGACAAATGATCATTCAAAGACCAACACTCAAC
>NC_089798.1:15022888-15025388 GCF_040412425.1 Macrobrachium rosenbergii
TTATGGAGCAAGTAAGATGCCAACTAAACAACCTATTTATAATCAGAAAGCTCTTAAAGGAGATATGAAATTCAATAATGCGACCAGGAGCGAGAAGCTCTTGAGAGATGAGAGAAGACGGATGACGTAAGAATCCTAAAGGAAAGTTCTCGTGGGACAAGATTTAGTTCGTGTTCTGATAGTACAAAAAATAAATAAATAAATAAATAAACATGTAAAGGTAAACAGACTCTTTAGAAAAATGCTTGAATAATCCTACCCGAATTATCCTATTTCAGGCTCAGTTATCACCTGCTTCTCTAATCAGGCTAATAATCTCAAAAGTCGATCCTCATCACAAAGCCTGTTGGAGCTCTCTCTCTCTCTCTCTCTCTTAAGGTCATGAATTAACAAGTAGATGACAAAAATACTGATCTTGCTAATATTCTTTAAATGAAAGTCGGGTAGATCAAAGTAGTAGCTCCGCGGCGGCGATTTCCTTCTAACTTGACTTTTTACAGTTTTCTGGTTGCTAATTATGGATTTACCTTCAATTTTTGTCGCACGAATGTAATTAACCTGTAATTAACCCCTGAAGTCCATCCAACAAGGGGTTTCCATACGCCATCTTCACAAGACAGAGCACACGTATATACGTCTGTTTCGAACGGTTCATATCCCGTCCGGCAAGTGCAGTAACTTGTTAGCGTATGGGTACCGCCCCCGGGCCAGTACTAAACACGGCGAAGGGACATTCCATTTGGCCGACGACAAACAAATGCACCGCCAGTATCAGAAGCCCTAAAAGTGTAGAAAAAAACAGTTTCCAAGGTAAAAACAGGCGCGGAGCTAATACTTAGAATTACCGAAAGTCGTGCCCCGAAGAACTTCCTCCTCTGCATCAATTACCATTTAGGAATGGATTGCAGACAAAGAGCATCGGCAGATATATACACACACACATGCACGCATACACCCACACATTTTATATATATATATATATATATATATATATATATATATATATATATATATATATATATATATATATATATATATATATATATAGATAGATAGATATATATATATATTTATATATATATATATATATATATATATATATATATATATAGATAGATAGACAGATAGATAGATAGATATGTGCGTTTAGGGGAAAATCGTTGTTGTGTATCAAAAGAAACCGCCTCTAAATGACCTTTTTAGAGACACGGAAATTCTTCACAAGGAGAATAGCTCTGAACGGCTTATGGTCGTTGAAGCAGTAATCACAGCACTGCAGCAGCCTTCTCTAAATATGCAGATGTCTTCAGACTTTGTCCTTCCCTCCAGCAGAAGGAAATAATAGCAAGAAAATCTGTAAGAGACGAACCTCACCATTGAGTATTAATCTGCGCTAAATCAAGGAAATCATATTTTCACTTCACTGTTTTAATGTAAATATTCCAGCATTTCCATGTATAAATCATATACAGGTAACTGAAAAGCACATTAAGAAAAGTCAATATTTGAGTTAACATCGTTTCAGTGGTGATCGCTAATATGGGTCATTCCAAAGCATTTATGAAACTATGTCAGCCGTGATTTTTGTCTTTTCCTCCGGATTTTTGTCCAAAAATCCGAAGGAAAGGACAAAAATTACTGCTGTGTTGCTCCATTTGATTCTCCTCTGCCGACAACTACTGCAGCCATCTTTAAAGGACTTTATCGGGAACTACAACCCAATATATAGTTGGGTACAGAAAAAAACAAGGATTAATAACAAAACCAAAAACCCAATAAAATAAAAAAGGAAAATCAAAACAAAATTTCGCAGATCCAGATTATTCTCCATGAAGAGTCACAAGCCAGGCTCCTCGAGTCCTCAATTCCAGCGAATCTTCACGGCTCGTAGTGGAACTTCCTTCTGCTGGAGGGCAGAGCATAGCCTGGAGACATCTGGATATTTAGAGCAGGCTGCTGCAGTACTATAATTACTGCTTCAGCGACCACAAGCCATTCAAAGCTATTCTCCTAGTGATCAATTTCCGTGTCTCTAATAAAGTCATTTCGATACAAGGAGACTCAGATGAAGAGAGTTGTTGCCTTGAAATAGCGAGTGCCACATGTGGTTTAGTATTCGATCTTATTTCTCTGTCTCTCCTACTTCTATGTGGGGTCGATGTTTCTGACGGCTTTCCTCCACCTGGCTCGATCATAGATATCTTACTCTGACAGTCGCTTCTCTCAGATTTTTTTTAACTACATCCTTCCACCTTCTCTTCAGTCTTCCTCTCTCTCTCTCACCCGGCATCTCCATTAACATCACTCTTCTCTCTAGGCTACATACGTCTCCTCCCTTCTCATCACATAGCCATGCCATTGCAGTCTTCTTTCCTAGACGTTCTTGGATGGTTCTACCACTTTTGTAGTTCCTCTTAGGCCGGGTATTCACGATCAGGTTTACCTGTCAGTCCATCTGTCAGTTCATCGAATCTAGCGTTAAAACTTACGTGTAGACGAC